>NC_058082.1:352259826-352336059 GCF_014858855.1 Bufo gargarizans
ACAAAAAGTTTGCATAGTAGCTCTGCTTCCTTGTACAGTCATAACTGTGAAGGAACAGTTATGTTTAGACTTCTCTAAAGTCTCTTTCAGCCATATTATTCCCAGTTTCAGCTGCACAGCTAAATACATGTCTCTCACAAGCAGTGGGTGTTTCACTTCTGCCAGTACTGTATGCAGTGACCTCATTTCCCCTAATTCCCACTGTGTTTATTTTCTTCTAGGGAGCTCAGAAAGCTGATAAGAAAATAAAAATTAGACTTACAGACACACAGGAGCCTTTATGCTATTTACAAGCAGTGTATACGTAGTGCTTCTATCACGCTCCGCAATCTCAGACACGCTCACACTTCTTCTCAGCCATCTTCTGAATCTACTTCTGAAAATTGATAAGATAGGAAAAAATATTTTTTCCCATAATTTTCAGTTTTCTCTTAAATATATATTTTTTATATTATATCCGTAATATAATGGCACAAAAGAAAGCTCTAAGGTGTACTGTAAAAAAAATCTCAAATAAATGTAATTTGGCCAAGAAATTGATCAGTTATTTGCAGTTGGATAGGCCCATTGTGAAAACGGAAAAATTGGTCTGGTAGGGAATAGAGATAAAAACTATTTTTTTTAACGAAGAGGTTAAGCTGATTTTTATAGGTTACTCTGCTGGTACTGTAGTAGCATCCACCATAGAGACTGAGACAGGAGAGAAGTCACAGCAGCATGTCCGGTGTGTCTTTTTATTGGAAGCCTTGAGTGCACACACAAACAGAGTACAACGTTTCGGCTACACAGTAGCCTTTGTCAAGTATACAAATGGTAAAAACTGGCAACCATAAATACATATATGTGACCACTCCTATAACATGTTAGAGTCAATCACTTGAAGGCTCAGCCCAATCAACATATGCGTGTAATTAAAAACAGCATATTCATCAATCAGGCCATCACGTGACACGTTATACTATAAATGTGTACCTGATCCATGTTATGTATCATCCGGCATCGCCAAACATGTTGGTGTCTGACCGATTGCAATGCGCATGTCGATGACGTCACCACGCCGCCGTCATGAAGTATTTTCTATATTGGATCCTATCTGGGAAGAGTTTATTATTACTCAAAACTAGGGGTGGGCGATATAGGCGATATAGGCGATATGAATTTGGGCCACGATATGGATTTTCGCCATATCGCCTATATCGCCGGACCGCGATATGATCGCGCGCACCATGTTCTGAGCCGGCCGGCACAGCGGAGGGAGGAGGAAGGAGGAGGGAGTCCCTCCCTCCCCACTGTGCGCGGCTGCCGCTGAACACCAATGAGGACCGAGGAGGAGGAGGGGAGGGACTGTGGCCACTGCACTACCAATGAATGTGCCGGCCATATCCCTCAGGGTCCCCCTCCTCCCCCCCATCATTGGTGGCAGTTTGCAGTTCCGATCGGAGCCCCAGCAGTGTAATGCTGGGGCTCCGATCGGTTACCATGGCAGCCAGGAGTCACGCTGCTGAAGTCCTGGCTGCCATGGTATGTTAGTGAGCAGAGAGCAACGCATTATACTCACGTGCGCTGTGGCCGGCGGTCGCTCCTTCTTCTGTCTGTGCGGCGGATAGCTAATGCTTACAGCATTAGCAATGCGCCGCACAGACCTATGAGAAGGAGCGACCGGCGGCCACAGTGCACGTGAGTATAATGCGCTGCTCTCTGCTCACTAACATACCATGGCAGCCAGGACTTCAGCAGCGTGACTCCTGGCTGCCATGGTAACCGATCGGAGCCCCAGCATTACACTGCTGGGGCTCCGATCGGAACTGCAAACTGCCACCAATGATGGGGTGGAGGGGGACCCTGTGGCCACTGCCACCAATCATTAATACTGGGGAGGGAGGGAGGGGGGGTTTGCGTTACCAGAGGGGGCAGATCAGAGGTTGGGGAAGGGAGGTAGATCAGAGGCTGGGGAAGGGGGGCAGATCAGAGGCTGGGGAAGGGGGGCAGATCAGAGGCTGGGGAAGGGGGGCAGATCAGAGGCTGGGGAAGGGGGGCAGATCAGAGGCTGGGGAAGGGGGGCAGATCAGAGGCTGGGGAAGGGGGGCAGATCAGAGGCTGGGGAAGGGGGGCAGATCAGAGGCTGGGGGGGGGCAGATCAGAGGCTGGGGGGGCAGATCAGAGGCTGGGGGGGCAGATCAGAGGCTGGGGGGGGCAGATCAGAGGCTGGGGGGGGCAGATCAGAGGCTGGGGGGGGGCAGATCAGAGGCTGCCGCCATGGTCAGCTCCCTGCTGTTGTGTGCAGTTGTGCACTATGCACAGGGCAGCAGGGAGAGTGTAAAGTCCTATTCACCCTAATAGAGCTCTATTAGGGTGAATATGACAAGGGTTCTAGCCCTTAAGGAGGCCAATAGTTAATAAATAAAAAGTAAAAAATAAATAAAATTTAAACACCCCCCCCCCCCAATATAGAAAACAATATATCGCAATATATATCGCATATCGCACATGCTTAAAATTATATCGCAATATAGATTTTAGGCCATATCGCCCACCCCTACTCAAAACACTACTGCCTAAACGGCTACTAACCTCTCTTGTCCCAGACTAATAAAACATAACTTTTACTTTTTCGTCTTTAAAACTGGTGAAAGGATATTTTATGAGCTACCTAAAGGGTTAAAAACACTGTGCCCCATGAGAGATGCTGTAAATAAGGGGTCGGTAAGGTGTATAGGTTGGCGGGAGTGCACTAATACCGCTCAACCACACACCACAATCCCAGCTGTATGAACAGAGTTCTATGCTGTGCCTGATATATACTTGGCCCCGTATCTGGGGTATAAGCATCAATGTTAGATGAGCCTAATGGCAATGTGTGTTATTGTATCAAGCACATAGATTGCAGCAATAACTCAATAGGGTCCAGCAGATTAAAACCTAGATTCCGCCCCCCAACATGTTTCGCCAGCTATTCTGGCTTCATCAGGGGTATCGGACTTGAATACCTAACGCTGGTGGGGGAATTTAACCTCTCATCTCTCACTTCCTGTGGGAGGAGGCACCAATCCCAAGGGGGTATGGATCGAACTAGTTACTTGTGACCTATCATTGCAATCATTGCTGCCATGACAGGTTGGTGGCGTCACTAGGAGGGGAGGTCCAAGATGACCGGGTGCGCAGTACCCTCCATACGCATCCATTGCCTCGTACTGCGCATGCGTTGGGACTTAGATTAAAAAAAAACCTGCACAATGCCAATCGCCGCAGACACTTGTCGATTCGCACACACTGAGGAAAACACAGACCTAGGATGCGGCTGCTCCTATATTTCTGGTACTAGTTTCCACTGTGCATGCGCCCGGGACTTAGAGAAAAAAAGGGCTAGGGAGGGTACTGTGACTGCTCCTATACTTAGTTCATATTGCCACTAGTTCATATGCGCTTGCGCATGCAACACAAGGCCAGTGGAGGACTGGCCAAAGGTATCGCTGCAATTGCGCGTATATATTCAGTTAGTCCTCATGTTGGTTGATATACGCATGCGCATGCCGATTTACGGCCATTGCGCATGTGGGAGAACTTACCACATACAGGCCCATTTTCTTCCATTGCGCATGCATTAGGACTTCTAAAAAGAACTCCACCAAAGAATAATACTGCGGCTGCACCTAAACTTAGTTCACAAATTGCCAAAGGAGTCGCATCTACCTGCGTAGGGCCAAATGCCCATTATTGAACTTTTAGGCACCCTCAAACAGGCGAAAGGGCAGAGCCACAGGAGATATCACCACACCTATGCCACTATTTTAACCGCCTCCGGACCGCCTAACACAGATCCGCGGTCCGGAGGCGGCAGCTCTACGCAGAGTGACGCATATACGCGTCATCTCGCGAGAGCCGTGATTTCCTGTGGACGCTCGCACACAGGCGCGCGTGTTCACAGGAACGGAAGGTAAGAGACAGGACAACAGCGTCTAATATACCTGCTACTTGGTCCTCTGGTGGTCGCTTTTGTTTGGATCGACCACCAGAGGACACAGGTAGCTCAGTAAAGTACCACAAAACACCACTACACTACACTACACCCCCCCTCTGTCACTTATTAACCCCTTATGAACCCCTGATCACCCCTGATCACCCCATATAGACTCCCTGATCACCCCCCTGTCATTGATCACCCCCCTGTAAGGCTCCATTCAGACGTCCGTATGATTTTTACGGATCCACGGATACATGGATCGGATCCGCAAAACACATACGGACGTCTGAATGGAGCCTTACAGGGGGGTGATCAATGACAGGGGGGTGATCAATGACAAGGGGTGATCACCCATATAGATTCCCTGATCACCCCCCTGTCATTGATCACCCCCCTGTCATTGATCACCCCCCTGTAAAGCTCCATTCAGACGTCCTTATGATTTTTACGGATCCACGGATACATGGATCGGATCCGCAAAACACATACGGACGTCTGAATGGAGCCTTACAGGGGGGTGATCAATGACAGGGGGGTGATCACCCATATAGATTCCCTGATCACCCCCCTGTCATTGATCACCCCCCTGTAAGGCTCCATTCAGACGTCCGTATGATTTTTACGGATCCACGGATACATGGATCGGATCCGCAAAACACATACGGACGTCTGAATGGAGCCTTACAGGGGGTGATCAATGACAGGGGGGTGATCACCCATATAGATTCCCTGATCACCCCCCTGTCATTGATCACCCCCCTGTCATTGATCACCCCCCTGTAAAGCTCCATTCAGACATCCTTATGATTTTTACGGATCCACGGATACATGGATCGGATCCGCAAAACACATACGGACGTCTGAATGGAGCCTTACAGGGGGGTGATCAATGACAGGGGGGTGATCACCCATATAGACTCCCTGATCACCCCCCTGTCATTGATCACCCCCCTGTCATTGATCACCCCCCTGTAAGGCTCCATTTAGACATTTTTTTGGGCACAAGTTAGCGGAAACAGATATTTTATTTTAATTTTATTTTTCTTACAAAAGTCTCATATTCCACTAACTTGTGTCAAAAAATAAAATCTCACATGAACTCACCATACCCCTCACGGAATCCAAATGCATAACATTTTTTAGACATTTATATTTCAGACTTCTTCTCACGCTTTAGGGCCCCTAAAATGCCAGTGCCGTATAAATACCCCACATGTGACCCCATTTCAGAAAGAAGACACCCCAAGGTATTCGCTGAGGGGCATATTGAGTCCATTAAAGATTGAAATTTTTGTCCCAAGTTAGCGGAAAGAGAGACTTTGTGAGAAAATACCCCAAAAAATTAATTTCCGCTAACTTGTGCCCCAAATTTTTTTTTTCGATGAACTCGCCATGCCCCTCATTGAATACCTTGGGGTGTCTTCTTTCTAAAATGGGGTCACATGTGGGGTATTTAAACTGCCCTGGTATTTTAGGGGCCCGAAAGCGTGAGAAGAAGTCTGGGATCCAAATGTCTAAAAATGCCCTCCTAAAAGGAATTCGGGCCGCTTTGCGCATCTAGGCTGCAAAAAAGTGTCACACATGTGGTATCGCCGTACTCAGGAGAAGTTGGGGAATGTGTTTTGGGGTGTCATTTTACATATACCCATGCTGGGTGAGATAAATATCTTGGTCAAATGCCAACTTTGTATAAAAAAAATGGGAAAAGTTGTCTTTTGCCAAGATATTTCTCTCACCCAGCATGGGTATATGTAAAATGACACCCCAAAACACATTCCCCAACTTCTTCTGAGTACTGCGATACCAGATGTGTGACACTTTTTTGCTGCCAAGGTGGGCAAAGGGGCGCACATTCCAAAGAGCACCTTTCGGATTTCACCGGTCATTTTTTACAGATTTTGATTTCAAACTACTTTTCACGCATCTGGGCCCCTAAAATGCCAGGGCAGTATAACTACCCCACAAGTGACCCCATTTTGGAAAGAAGACACCCCAAGGTATTTTGTGATGGGCATAGTGAGTTCATGGAATTTTTATTTTTTGTCGCAAGTTAGTGGAATATGAGACTTTATAAGAAAAAAAAAATCATAATTTTCCGCTAACTTGTGACAAAAAATAAAATTTTCTATGAACTCACTATGCCCATCAGTGAATACCTTAGGGTGTCTACTTTCCGAAATGGGGTCATTTGTGGGGTGTTTGTACTGTCTGGGCATTGTAGAACCTCAGGAAACATGACAGGTGCTCAGAAAGTCAGAGCTGCTTCAAAAAGCGGAAATTCACATTTTTATACCATAGTTTGTAAACGCTATAACTTTTACCCAAACCATTTTTTTTACCCAAACATTTTTTTTTATCAAAGACATGTAGAACAATAAATTTAGCGAAAAATGTATATATGGATGTTGTTTTTTTTGCAAAATTTTACAACTGAAAGTGAAAAATGTCATTTTTTTTGCCAAAAAATCGTTAAATTTCGATTAATAGCAAAAAAAGTAAAAATGTCAGCAGCAATGAAATACCACCAAATGAAAGCTCTGTTAGTGAGAAGAAAAGGAGGTAAAATTCATTTGGGTGGTAAGTTGCATGACCGAGCAATAAACGGTGAAAGTAGTGTAGTGCAGAAGTGTAAAAAGTGGCCTGGTCATTAAGGGTGTTTCAGCTAGGGGGGTTGAAGTGGTTAATCATATGTACCACTAGCTGATCGACACTACCGCTACAGTTTCCTAGTATCCTCATACAGGTGATAATGCGAATTATCCCACTATAAGACACCCTAATGCGAATTATTCTAGTTTACAAACCCACTATGAGAGACCCTGAGGGCTACACAGTTTCTCAATTTCCTCATATTTATAATGATGGTTATTAGATGTACAGTTTTTACACTATATTACTTTTACATTTGTAATGCTATCCTGACAATAGCTTGTCACTTAGAGTTAACCTTAATACATCATATGTTTGCTGACTTTATAGCTTGTAACTGCTGTCAACATTGGTATGAGAAGGTGTTGGCCCCATCTGGGGATACCTATATCGGGCTCTGTTTGCTATCCACCACAAAAACTAGTAGTAAATTAATAAACCAGCGTTTGTATCTGCTCACATTGGATTCTGTTTCTTTCTTCAAAATACATTGTGCTGTCTTCATCTTAAAGAAATGATGTATAGGTAAAGCCTTCATTAAGTCCATTGGGGCTAAGGCTATTCAGGCGGTAGATCCACCTTGACTCTTCTTGTAGCAGGATTTTATCTAAATCCCCTCTCCGTGCCCCCAAGGTTTTTTTGCACACACCCCAAAACTTTAGGGATTTGGGATCGCCATTATGAAAAGCTCTGACCTGTCTTGATATTGTTGTATCCGACTTTGTATGAATACTGCTTATGTATTGGCAAATTCGTCGTCGGAATTCTTGAGATGTTTTGCCCACATACAGGTTTAGGGTGTTGTCAGTGCTCAGTGCTGTGTGGGACCTATTAAGAGATTGTATGGGGAGGGGAGGTCTTCAAAAATTTTCTATGGGGCTCAGTAATTTCTAGTTACCCCTAGATTAAGGGACCATAGGTATATAGCCCCTGTGCAGGGATCTGGACTTCGCTGCTGTAAGTCTCCAGGATGCCTCTGCAGAGTAGTTGCCAACTGGTGGAGTAAATTGGGAAAGTGGAAACCATACAGAGCCAAGGTCAATACCGGAAAACGTCAGAGTGTCAGAGATCCAAATACAGGGGCAGAGCAGGGATAAAAGAGGAGAGGGAACTAGAAGTGACAGAATAGCAGGCAAAAGGAATGTCGGGCAACCCAAGTCAGTACCAGTCCAGATAATAGAAAGGAATAAGATATTTATTTTCTTTATCTCACTATGGCATGTAGTGTTGATCACGAATATTCGAATTTCGAATTTTTATCGCGAATATAAGTACTTCGAAAATTCGCGAATATTTCGAATAGTTATAGATATTCGTAATTTCGAAAATTCTAATTTTTTTCAGATTTTTTTCAGATTTTTTTTTTTTTTAATCGGTACACATGATCCCTTCCTGCTTCTAGCTTGTGGGCCAATAAGAAGGCTGCAATATACTTGACTTTAGGAGTAGTGATGAGCTGCAGGGGTCATATTCGAAAAAATTTTCTTGAAAAAATCGGCAAGGTAATGATTGTGTAATATGCAAATTTTCGTAATTCGAATTTCCGGATTCGAATTTTTTATTGCGAATTTTTTAACTTAGACAAAGAAGATTATAGCACTATTAGCTAAATTGCTATATATTAGTTTTTTCGAATATTCGCTATATTGCTATATATTCTTGTTTTAGAATATTACAAATATTCGAAAAAAGAAGTTATATCAATATAGCGAATATTCGAAAAAAAACGAATATAGAGCAATTTAGCTAATATAGTGCTCTAATCTTCTTTGTCTAATAGTTGTAATTTTTTTCTCATCTGAAGTCCAGATTGGAAAAAAATTACAACTATAAAAAAAATTATTATAGCACTATATTAGCTAAATTGCTCTATATTTGTTTTTTCGAATATTCGCTATATTGCTATATATTCTTGTTTTAGAATATTACAAATATTCGAAAAAACAAAGTTATAGCAATATAGCGAATATTCGAAAAAGAACGAATATAGAGCAATTTAGCTAATAGTGCTATAATCTTCTTTGTCTAATAGTTGTAAGTTAAAAAATTCGCAATAAAAATTCGAATCCGAAAATTTGAATTACGAAAATTCGCATATTACACAATCATTACCTTGCCGATTTTTTTCAAGAAATTTTCGAATATTCGACGAATAATCTAAAAAATATTCGCGAAATATCGCGAATTCGAATATGACCCCTGCCGCTCATCACTGATGGCATGCACATCATATATTGGGTATAACAGGTCATGTGGTTTTCCCGCAGGTTACCTGTTATTTCATTCATGCCAATGAGAGATCCATCTTACATACGTTCATTATATTAGGCTTATTGTTTATTTGGATCTTGTCTTTGTTCAGATCTATGTAAATGTTTTTCTATTTTTAAATGTGTTTTAGCACCAACAGGGTCTCAGCTATTTCTAAGACCAGGTTGGCTTAACCCCTTAAGGACACAGCCTTTTTACACCTTAGGACCAGGCCATTTTTTGCAAATCTGACCAGTGTCACTTTAAGTGCTGATAACTTTAAAACGCTTTGACTTATCCAGGCCGTTCTGAGATTGTTTTTTCGTCACATATTGTACTTCATGACACTGGTGAAATGAAGTCAAAAAAATATTTTTTTTTGCACCAAAAAATACCTAATTTAACAAATTTTTGGAAAAATTAGCAAATTTCAAAGTTTCAGTTTCTCTACTTCTGTAATACATAGTAATACCCCCAAAAATTGTGATGACTTTACATTCCCCATATGTCTACTTTATGTTTGAATTGTTTTGCGAATGATATTTTATTTTTTGGGGATGTTATAAGGCTTAGAAGTTTAGAAGCAAATCTTGAATTTTTTCAGCAATTTACAAAAACGACATTTTTAGGGACCAGTTCAGGTCTGAAGTCACTTTGCGAGGCTTACATAATAGAAACCACCCAAAAATGACCCCATCTAAGAAACTACACCCCTCAAGGTATTCAAAACTGATTTTACATACGTTGTTAACCCTTTAGGTGTTGCACAAGAGTTATTGGCAAATGGGGATGAAATTTGAGAATTTCTTTTTTTTGTCAAATTTTTTATTTTAACCCATTTTTTCCACTAACAAAGCAAGGGTTAACAGCCAAACAAGACTGTACGGCCACACAGCGGGGCGTAGAGGGAAAGGTGCGCCGTTTGGTTTTTGGAGGGCTGATTTTTATGGACTGGTTTATTTACACCATGTCCCATTTGAAGACCCCTGATGCACCCCTAGAGTAGAAACTCCCTAAAAGTGACCCCATCTAAGAAACTACACCCCTCAAGGTATTCAAAACTGATTTTACATTCGTCGTTAACCCTTTAGGTGTTGCGCAAGAGTTATTGGCAAATGGGGATGAAATTTGCAAATTTCATTTTTTGGTCTAATTTTCCATTTTAACCCATTTTTTCCACTAACAAATCAAGGGTTAACAGCCAAACAAGACTGTATCTTTATTGCCCTGACTCTGCCGTTTACAGAAACACCCAATATGTGGCCGTAAACTACTGTACGGCCACACAGCGGGGCGTAGAGGGAAAGGTGCGCCGTTTGGTTTTTGGAGGGCTGATTTTTATGGACTGGTTTATTTACACCATGTCCCATTTGAAGCCCCCTGATGCACCCCTAGAGTAGAAACTCCCTAAAAGTGACCCCATTTTGGAAACTACGGGATAAGGTGGCATTTTTTTGGGGACTATTTTTAGGGTAAATATGATTTTTGGTTGCTCTATATTACATTTTTGTGACGCAAGGTTACCAAAAATTTAAATTCTGAAATTTCATCTCCATTTGCCATTAACTGTTGAGGAACACCTAAAGGGTTAACGACGAATGTAAAATCAGTTTTGAATACCTTGAGGGGTGTAGTTTCTTAGATGGGGTCAGTTTTGGGGAGTTTTTACTCTAGGGTACATCAGGGGGGCTTCAAAAGGGACATGGTGTCAATAAAAAAGGCCATCAAAATCGGCCTTCCAGAAACCATGTCGGTCCTTTCCTTTTGCGGCCTCCCTTTTACTGATACAGCAGTTTACGACCACAAATGTGGTGTTTCTGTGAACTGCAGTATCAGGGTAATAAATATTAAGTTTTGTTTGGTTGTTAACCCTTGTTTTATTACCGGAAAAAACTGATTGAAATGGAAAAGTGCCAAAAATAGCGGTTTTGGCACAGTTTTTTTTTTTTTTTTTTTTTACTGTGTTAATCTGGGGGGTTAGGTAATGGGATATTTTTATAGAGGAGATTTTTACGGACGCGGCAATACCTAATAAGTCTTTTTTTTTACAATTATTTAGGTTTTTGACTATATTATCTTTTTTGATACAAATCTTTTTTTGGGTATCTCTAAAGTCTAAGGGTCATTTTTTTTATTTTTTTTTATCCAATTATCTCATGTGGGGACTCATTTTTTGCGGGATGAGCGGACGGTTTTATTGGCACTATTTTGGGGGCTATATGACTTTTTTATCGCTTGCTATTAAACTTTTTGTTATGTAAGGTGACAAAAAAATTATTTTTTTGCACCTATTTTTTTTTTTTTTTTGACAGTGTTAATCTGGGGGGTTGGGTCATGGGGTAGTTTTATAGAGGAGATTATTACCGACGCGGCGATACCTAATATGTCTACTTTTAATAAATTATTTTAGTTTTTTTTGGGTGTCTCAAGTCTGAGAACCAGTTTTTTTTATCCGATGTCAGTGCTAAATTGGGATATAAATTTAGTACTCCATGGAAGTGTGATACTCCCTGAAGCAACCGTCAATGCAGAGGCCCGGATGATCGGGGCAAGTGTCGCACTGAGTAGTTGTGTCCTTCCGTATCCCCCTCTTGCGACACACTCTGCACTTTTTTTTGGGTTCGTCCCTTCTTCCCAGTATGGGGGACCACACCTGGAAAGTGTTGGCCAGGGACGATCCGGGCACCTACAGTTCCCGAGGTACTCCGGCCTGCTCTTTCCCGGTCCGAAAAGATCAGGGCCTTGAGGACTGCCTCATAGAACTGGAGGAATGTCCCTGTGCTGCCAGCGCTTCGGGATAGTACAAAAGAGTTGTACATGGCAACCTGCACCAAGTAGACCGCAACTTTTTTGTACCATGCCCGGGTTTTGCGCATGGCGTTATATGGCTTGAGGACTTGATCAGAGAGATCAACTCCTCCCATATACCGATTGTAAGCGACGATACAATCGGGCTTGAGGACCGTTGCCGCGGTACCTCGCACAGGGACAGGGGTGATGCCGTTACCATGAATTGTGGACAGCATAAGGACATCCCTCTTGTCCTTATACCTGACCAGCAACAGGTTTCCAGTGGTAAGGGCACGGGTCTCACCCCTGGGGATAGGTACCTGGAGGGGGTGGGCAGGGAGGCCGCGTTGATTTTTCCGCACGGTCCCACAAGCGGACGTGGATCTGGCGGCAAGGGACTGGAACAAGGGGATACTGGTATAAAAGTTATCCACGTAAAGGTGGTAACCCTTATCCAGCAGTGGGTACATAAGGTCCCACACAAGTTTCCCGGTAACACCCAGAGTGGGGGGACATTCTGGGGGTTGAATCCGGGAATCTCGCCCCTCGTACACACGAAATTTGTAAGTGTACCCTGAGGTACTCTCACAAATTTTGTATAGCTTCACGCCATACCTCGCCCGCTTGGAGGGCACATACTGGCGGAAAATGAGTCTCCCCTTGAACGCAATGAGAGACTCATCAACCGCGACCTCTCTTCCAGGTACATAGGCCTCCATGAATTTGGCCCCAAAGTGATCGATGACCGGCCGTATCTTGTACAGACGGTCATGGGCAGGATCACCTCGGGGGGGACATGCTGCATTATCGGAATAATGCAGACATTTCCGGATGGCCTCAAACCGGGAGCGTGTCATGGCTGTACTGTAAAGTGGGGCCTGGTATAGGACGTCCCCACTCCAGTACAGCCTGACACTGGGTTTTTTGACCAGGCCCATATGCAGCACGAGGCCCCAAAATGTCCTCATTTCGGCTGCACTGACCGGCGTCCAGCCACCGGGCCTGGCCAAAAAGGAGCCCGGGTGTTGAGCGACGAACTGTTGGGCGTACAGATTCGTCTGCTCCACCATCAGATTTACCAGTGGGTCACTGAAAAAATGACAAAAAAAGTCATATTCAGTGTAGCCCACTGTGGAAATCTGGATTCCTGATTGGCCTACAAAATCAGGAATCACAGGCTCGTATCGCTCTGGGCTACACCAGACAAGTTCACCGGCAGGGGGCTCCGGTGGATTTAACTGGTGGGCCGGGAAACCAGTACGAGCCCCAGAGCTGCTCGTACTAGTGTGGGCCACAGGGTCCCTAACATGGCGGTCCCCTTGCTCCGCCTGGCGGCATCTCCGCCGCCTTGGGGGCTCATCATCATCGCTAGATGATGAGGAGGATGCGGATGACAACAGGAATGTGGGGTCATCCTCATCCTCACTGGGACTCTCGGAGTCAGAGGCAATCTGGGCGTATGCCTCCTCGGCCGAGAACGTCCGGCGGGCCATAGGGGAGTGTGTGTCTGCGTGTATATGTGCGTGTGTGTAACTCTTTATTTTGTGTGCGTGTGTGTGGGGGCACGGGTGTTCACGAACTCACCCTAAAACTAACAGAAAAAAAATAAAATAAACTAACTAAAAAAAAGGGCAAAAAATGTGGGGAAAAAAATTCAAAACCGCTGATCAACCGTCCGAAGTTGATCAGCAGTGGGGTGTGCGATGCGCTAACAGTGGCCGGACACTAAGTGCCGGCCACAGTCAGCATACACGAAAAAAAAAAAAATGCACCCCAAAAAAGGTGGGGGGGGGGGGGCAGGGGGGGTGGGAGGGCAAGTGGCAGCACCCCTGGGGGGTCTAGGGTCACACAGCTGTGCTGTGGACCCCAGACACCCTAACTTAGGGTGATGCAATCAAAGTTCAAAAACTAACTTTCCCTTTTTTTTCCCTGCCTAAACCAAACTTTCCCTAGCTGTCCCTATGTACCTGATGGGGTCCTGGGGGGCACAGATCGGGTCCTTGGGGGCACAGATCGGGGTGCAGGCAGCGGTGGCAGACACGTGCAGGCAGCTCCTCTCTCCTCCGGCTCCGGAACACAAAAGGAGGAGGAGAGGAGCGCCTGCCTCTTTTGAATCTGCCGCCGGACCGCCCACAGACCAATCAGAAAGCGATCCTGAGTGGTGATGTCACCATCACCACTCCGGATCGCTGGATGGTGATTGGTGGGGTGAAATCACACCACCATCACCATCCTCTTCCGGGTTATCGGGACTTCAGAGACCCGAATAACCCGGAAACGCAGAAAACCGCAGGTCTGAATTGACCTGCGGTTTTCTGCGATCGCATACATGGGGGGGTCACCGGACCCCCCGGCGCATTTGCTCCAAGTGCCTGCTCAATGATTTGAGCAGGCACGGGGTTCCGATCACCGCCCGCCGTGCGGCGGTGATCGAAAATGCACAGGGCGTACATGTACGCCCTGTGTCCTTAAGTACCAGGGCACAAGGGCGTACCTGTACGCCCTATGTCCTTAAGAGGTTAAAGAGAGTCTGTCACCACTATATGACAGACTCCCTCCGTTTGTTAGCAATAGTTAGAATAGGAAGGCTTCCTATTCTGCATTTTAAAGGGAGTCTGTCACCTCCATATGGCCATATACAGCACTTACATGGCGCTGTAGCACACCTATACATGATTCTAATGGTACCTTTGTTATTTTCTTTAGACATCCAGAAGCAGGAAAAACAACGTTTATTTCATATGCTAATGAGCACTCACTAGAGCCCAGGGGCGGTGTTCCATGTGTAGGTGCCCAGGCTGCTCTGCCTTTTTAGGCTATTTTCACACTAGCGTTCGGGCGGATCCGTTCTGAACGGATCCGCTCATAATAATGCAGACGGAGGCTCCGTTCAGAACGGATCCGTCTGCATTATTTTTAGCATATAACAGCTAAGTGTGAAAATAGCCTCGTACGGATCCGTCCAGACTTTCAATGTAAAGTCAATGGGGGACGGATCCGCTTGAAGATTGAGCCATATTGTGGCATCTTCAAACGGATCCGTCCCTATTGACTTACATTGTAAGTCTGGACGGATCCGCACGGATCCGCACGCCTCCGCACGGCCAGGCGGACACCCGAACGCTGCAAGCAGCGTTCAGCTGTCCGCCTGTCCGTGCGGAGGCGAGCGGAGCGGAGGCTGAACGCCGCCAGACTGATGCAGTCTGAGCGGATCCGCTCCATTCAGACTGCATCAGGGCTGGACGGCTGCGTTCGGGTCCGCTCGTGAGCTCCTTCAAACGGAGCTCACGAGCGGACCAGCGAACGCTAGTGTGAAAGCAGCCTTAACTGTTACTCCTCCCCCAGCCAGAACTAAGTGGAATTTGTCTCCTATCCTGATGGACTAGCCTCAGCTATGGCTTTGAGCAGAAGCCTCCTAATAATGGTGGGGATGACACAACAGACAATTACTGCAAGAATCAATAATAGCATGACCTATAACCAGTTTCCAATTTTTTATCTAGTTTTTCGAACCAATTTTCGTATTAAGTGTCCACCCCAGAATTTCTCCTTAATTCTTCTGAAAGAGAAGTAAGTCCCTTCAGGGCATTCATGACCTGACCATTTGGACGTAAGTTATCAGGAATTTACAGTACAGCAGGTTTCACCAATAATTTGTCACACACCACCTTTTTCTGCTAGTAGCATGTCCACGGCCATTTATTTTAGAATGCCATAACACTAGTGGGCCCCAGCTGCTCCACTATACCCTTTAATGCATCTCTGGTGTAATTCACAGATCTCTGCTGATTATAATATATGTAGTATATCCAATCCACATTTTTGTTTATAGTAACTATAGAAATTAACTCCTTAAAGGATCAGCCTCATTTTCACCTTAAAGACCAGGCCATTTTTTGCAAATCTGACCAGTGTCACTTTATTTGGTGATAACTTTAAAACGCTTTGACTTATCCAGGCCATTCTGAGATTTTTTTTCGTCACATATTGTACTTCATGAAACTAGTAAAATGGAGTAAAAAAAAAAAATCTTTTTTATTTATAAAAAAATACAAAATTTGCATATTTCCAAGTTTTTAATTTCTCTACTTCTATAATACATAGTAATACCTACAAAAATAGTTATTACTTTGCATTTCCCATATGTCTACTTCATGTTTGGATCATTTTGGGAATTACATTTTTATCTTTTGGGGATGTTACAAGGCTTAGAAGTTTAGAAGCAAATCTTCCACTTTTCAAGGACCAGTTCAGGTCTGAAGTCACTTTGTGAGGCTTACATAATAGAAACCACCCAAAAATGACCCCATTCTAGAAACTACTCCCCTCAAGGTATTCAAAACTGAGTTTATGATCTTTGTTAACTCTTTAGGTGTTCCACAATAATTAATTGTATCTCTATTTTCCATTTCAAAATTTCAAATTTTTGCAGATTTTCCTTTTTTTTTTCCAGTTACAAAGCAAGGGTAATGTCACGCTGGGTAGGATACAAGATACAATAGAAACATAGAAAACTATGAAACCAGTTTCTAGGCCAGAAGCTGTGGATGAAGGTCACCTCCTAGTAAATCCCTACCCACTCTCCCTGGACTTCTGTGCCCACGTTCAGACCCTGAAGGTGGGAATAAACGTGCCCCCGTGCCTAAGACTGAAGAAACCCTAAGATCCCTAAGATAGTGGAAAAGGGGAGCAGGTGTCACCCTAACAGCCTAGAAAGAACAAAAGAGAGAAACAAAACCAACTTATCTGTAGCTGAGCAGAAACAGCAATTCCTTCCTTCCACAGAACAAGATAGAAGCTATAACCCGCACAGGACACTGGTAAAGGGAGTAATTTCAACTCATACAAACAACCCCACCCAGTGCACCTGGAAGGAGGCGGATACAGCTTAATCCACACCCAAAACAAAACAAACTACACATGTGCTGCTAGCCTGGCAGACCTCCGCACATAACCTGAGCAGGGCATGACAGTACCCCTTCTTCTACGGGTGACCTCCGGACACCCCAGCCCAACTTTATCCGGGTAGGCCCTGTGAAAGCCCCTCACCAGTCGGCTGGCACTAACATCCACAGCCGGAACCCACATCTTCTCCTCGGGGCCGTATCCCCTCCAGTCCATCAGGTACTGAAGGGAACCCCGAAGAACACGTGAGTCGAGAACCCTAGAGATCTCGAACTCTAAATTTCCATCAACCAGAACAGGCGGAGGGGGCAATGGCGATGGTTCCACCGGTTTCACATATTTCTTCAGTGAGTGGTCTGCACCGGGCACACTAAAACAAAGCCTCAGCTGTGAGCAGGGCTATACACTGACGGGCCCTATTCTCTTCAATTTATTTATTAATGATCTTGTAGAAGGCTTGCATAGTAAAATATAAATTTTCGCAGATTACACTAAACTGTGTAATGTAATTAACACTGAAGAGGACAGTATACTACTACAGAGGGATCTGGATAGATTGCAGGCTTGGGCAGATAAGTGGCAGATGAGGTTTAACACTGACAAATGTAAAGTTATGCACATGGGAAGGAATAATGCAAGTCACCCGTACATACTAAATGGTAAAACACTCGGTAACACTGACATGGAAAAGGATCTAGGAATTTTAATAAACAGCAAACTAAGCTGCAAAAACCAGTGTCAGTCAGCTGCTGCCAAGGCCAATAAGATAATGGGTTGCATCAAGAGGGACATAGATGCCCGCGATGAGAACATAGTCCTACCACTTTACAAATCATTAGTCAGACCACACATGGAGTACTGTGTACAGTTCTGGGCTCCAGTGAACAAGGCAGACATAGCAGAGCTGGAGAGGGTCCAGAGGAGGGCAACTAAAGTAATAACTGGAATGGGGCAACTACAGTACCCTGAAAGATTATCAAAATTAGGGTTATTCACTTTAGAAAAAAGACGACTGAGTGGAGATCTAATTACTATGTATAAATATATCAGGGGTCAGTACAGAGACTGTAACTGTGACGAGGGGACATCCTCTGCATCTAGAGGAAAGAAGGCTTATACACAAACATAGAAGAGGATTCTTTACGGTAAGAGCAGTGAGACTATGGAACTCTCTGCCTGAGGAGGTGGTGATGGGGAGTACAATAAAGGAATTAGAGAGGGGCCTGGATGTATTTCTGGAGTGTAATAATATTACAGGATATAGCTACTAGAGAGGGATTGTTGATCCAGGGAGTTATTCTGATTGCCTGATTGGAGTCGGGAAGGAATTTTTTATTCCCCTAAAGTGAGAAAAATTGGCTTCTACCTCACAGTTTGCTTTTTGCCTTCCTCTGGATCAACTTGCAGGATGACAGGCTGAACTGGATAGACAAATGTCTTTTTTCAGCCTTATGTACTATGTTACTATGTAAAGACCTGTGGAACACATCATGGATCCTCCAGATCTGCGGAAGATCCAGACGAAACGCCACTGGATTGACAACCGCAGATATTTTGTAAGGTCCGATAAATCTTGGACCAAGTTTCCAAGATGGCACTCTCAGTTTAACCACCTCCCGTCCTCCCATAGACTATAAACCTCCAGGAGGTGGTTCTCTATTTCTGAACGGACGTTCCAGAATGTTCGTTCAAAAACTGCAGCTGCGCGCTAATCGTGCAGCTGCTGATCGGGTTGCCCGCTGTCAGTGACAGCAGGGCAACCCTAAGAGAAGGCAGGGACAGTGCCCAGGTGTCCCTACCTTCTGGATCGCTGCATACACAGCGCTCGCCAAGCGCTGTATATGCATAGCAGGAAGCGCCGGGACCGGAGAGTGCAGGAGCTGTGTGAGGTCTTTTAGAGACTTCGATCAGCCCTGCACTGAGGCTGTACAGCGCTCTATTGCACTGTACAGCCTCTCTAGGGGGTGGATTTCTCCTGTAACTGGGGCTACTATGTCAGCCCCAGTTACAGGAGAAATCAACAGTGAAAAAAAAGAAAAAGTGAAGTAAATGTCCCCCAGAGGCCTTGTATGACCTTATGGGGGATGAAAAGTGTATAATAAAAAATAAAAAAATTAATTGTTAAAAAAATAAAATAAAAAAAAGGTTTCACATGTAAAAAAAAAAATAAAATAGTAAGGAATAAAAAAAATGTTAAAAATAGAAAAAAATAATATAGACATATTTGGTATTGCCGCGTCCGTGACGGTCGGCTCTATAAATATATCACAAAATCAACCGAGTCCAATAAACACCATAAAAAATAAAATAAAAATAACTGTCAAAAAAAGCATCATGTCATCTTACATCACAAAAAGTGCAACACCAAGTGATCAAAAAGGCGTATGTCCCACAAAATGGTACCAATAAAACCGTCACCTCATCCTGCAAAAACTGAGCCCGTACATAAAAAAATCTCTCAAAAAATAAAAAAACTATAGCTCTCAGAACATGGACACATTAAAACATAATTTTTTTGTTTCAGAAATGCTATTATTGTGTAAAACTTTAATAAATAAGAAAAAGTATACATATTAGGTATCGCCATGTCCGTAACAATCTGCTCTATAAAAATGTCACTTGACCGAACCTCTCAGGTGAACGCTGTAAAAATAAATAAATAAAAACTGTGCTAAAACAACCAATTTTTTGGTCACCTTGCCGCATAAAGTGTTATAATGAATGATCAAAAAATCATATGTACCTAAAAATAGTACCAATAAAACTGGCACCTTATCCCCTAGTTTCCAAAATGGGATCACTTCTTGGGAGTTTCTACTGTAAGGATACATCAGGGGGACTTCAAATGGGACATGGAATTTTAAAACCACGTGGAGTTCCATTTATTCTCCGCCCTGCCGTATGCCCATACATCATTTTATGACCACATATGCGGTGTTTCTGTAAACCTCAGAATATGGGTAATAAATATTACGTTTTGTTTGGCTGTTAACCATCGATGTGTTAAAGAAAAAATTGGATTAAAATGGAAAATCTGCCAAAAAAGTGAAATTTTAAAATTTGATCTCCATTTTCCTTTAATTCTTGTGGAACGCCTAAAGGGTTAACAAAGTTTGTAAAATCGGTTTTAAGTAAATTGAGGGGTGTAGTTTCTACAATGGGGTCATTTATGGGGTATCCACTATGTAGGCCCCACAAAGTGACTTCAGACCTGAACTGGTCCTTAAAAAGTGGGTTTTGGCAATTTTCTTAAACATTTTAAGAATTTCTTCTAAACTTCTAAGCCTTCTAATGTCCTAAAAAATAAAATGACATTTCCAAAATGATACCAACATAAAGTACACATATGGGGAATGTTAAGTATCACTTTATGTTTTTAAAGCAGAGAAATTACAATTTAGAAAATTGGAAATTTTTCTAAATTTTTGGTAAATTTGGGATTTTTTCAGAAATAAAGGTGAAATATATTGACTCAAATTTATGACTATCATGAAGTACAATGTGTCACGAGAAAACATTCTCTAAATGACTCGTATAAGTAAAGGCGTTCCAAAGTTATTACCACATAAAGTGAGATATGTCAGTTTTGCAAAATTAGGCCTAGTCAGGAAGGGGGCAAATGCCCCAGATACCAAGTGGTTAATATGTTTAGTAGATAACCACACCAGATCACCCACACACAGGTCCGGACCAGTCATATGTCTCTTGTCAGCCATTCACTTATACCTCTCACCCATCTTCTCCAAATTCATTTGGATCCTCCGCCAGATAGAAAACAAGGCAGAAGAAAATCTCTCCTCCTCTGTCATCCCAGAGGAACTAGTCCCAGAAAAGGTACCAAACTGAGGATGCAAACCGTATGCGCTAAAAAATGGCGACTTACCCGTGGACTCCTGTTTACGTTTATTCAAAGCAAACTCTGCTAGGGATAAGAATGAGGACCAGTCCTCCTGATTCTTAGCCACAAAGCACCTCAATTAGGTCTCCAGGTTTTGATTATTAAGCTCTGTCTGCACATTCGACTGCGGATGAAGAGAGCGAAAGTTGAATGCCAAGCCGAGAGCAGAATGCCCTCCAAAACCTGGAAACAAACTGCGTGCCCCTATCAGAAACCACATCCGAGGGAATGCCATGTAATTTCACGATGTTATCAACAAAAACCTGAGCAAGAGTCTTGGCATTGGGCAAACTGAGCCATTTTACTAAAATGGTCAACAACCACCACAATCACTGTTTTCCCGGAGCAACTCGGAGATCCGTAATAAAGTCCATAGACAAGTGCGTCCAAGTACGAGATGGAATAGGCAAAGGAAGAAGTGAACCAGAAGGTCGAGTGTGAGCAACCTTTGACCGTGCACAGGTCTCACAAGCTGCTACGTAATCCTCAACACTCTTACTTAACTCGAAGAGTGTTGAGGATTACCTCTGGGAAATAAGATCAAAGGTGGACTTGCCACCAGGATGTCCAGCAAGGACAGTATCATGATGTTCCTTGAATACCTTGTATTGCAGTCCATCAGGAAAAAACAACTTCCATGGGGGACACGAATCAGGGGCCCCCTCCTGGACTCCCAACACCTCAATCTCCAATTTGGGGTACAGAGCGGAGACCACCACCTCATCAGCCAAAATCGAAGCAGGATCCTCTGAATCACCTCCCCCAGGAAAACTACAAGACAATGCATCTGCCTTGACATTTTTAACCCCCGGGCAAAAAGTAACCACAAAATTGAACCTAGTAAATAACAGCCTATCTAGGATTCAGACGCTTGGCAGATTGCAGGTAAGCCAAATTTTTATGATCAGTATATACCGTAACGGGATTAGACGCCCCCTTCAACCAGTGACGCCATTCCTCAAAGGCCAATTTGATAGCCAGCAATTCCCTATCTCCTACATTATAATTCCTCTCGGCGACCGAGAGGTTCTTGGAAGAAAAAACGCACAAACCATTTGCCAGGAGATGAACCCTGCAACAACACTGCTCCAACACCCACCTCTGAAGCATCCACCTCCACCACAAATGGCTGAGACACATCGGGCTGCATCAGAATGGAAGCAGACTCAAAGCACTCCTTAATAGCTGAAAAGGCCTGCAATACCTCCTCCTCTGACCAGACAGAGAAGTCAACACCCTTCTTAGTCATATCGGTCAGAGGTTTTACAATGGTAGAATAGTTCAAGATACATTTTATATAATAATTGGTAAAGCCCAAAAACCGCATCAAAGCTTTCTGATTCTCCGGTTGGTCCCATTCCACAACCGCCTGGACCTTTTCGGGGTCCATACGATAACCAGAGTCAGAAAGTAGATATCCCAGAAACGGAAGCTCCTGGACAGAAAACACACATTTCTCCAATTTGGCATGTAATTTATTCTCTCGAAGGATCGTCAAAACCTGTCTCACGTGATCCTGATGGGTCTTCAGATCAGGAGAATAAATTAGAATGTCATCCAAGTAAATTACCACGAACCTTCCCACAAAATGATGGAAAATGTCATTGACAAATCGCTGAAACACCGCTGAAACTTCTCGAAATGACCCTTGTGCGTGTTGAAGGCTGTTTTCCACTCATCCCTGATTCTGATCAGATGGTAGGCCTCTCTTAAATCTAACTTGGAGAACACCTTGGCTCCAACAATTTGATCAAAAAGGTCAGAGATAAAAGGAAGGGGATACTGATCATGGACCGTAATACGGTTCAATTCCCGGAAATCCAAACAAGGTCTAAGGATCCATCCTTTTTATTTACAAATAATAAACCAACTGCAACTGGAGACTTAGATGGTCTAATATGACCTTTTGCCAAACTCTCGGCAATATACTTCCGCATGACCTCTCTTTCAGGTTTAGAAAGATTGTACAGCCGAGACTTTGGCAACTTAGCACCTGGGATGAGATTAACTGAACAATCATAGTCACGATGAGGAGGCAATTCCTGAGCCCCACCTTCCGAAAAGACATCTGCAAAATCTGAGAGATACTAAGGTAAAACCGTAGTAGACACCAGAGATAGATGTGCCAAGACAATTGTCCGAACAAAATTCACTCCAACCAGTGATCTGTCTTGCCTGCCAATCTATAATTGGGTTATGTTTTGTTAACCACGGTAAACCTAGGACTATAGGAGCGGGCAAGTCCTTCATAAAAAAACAAGACATGATCTCAAGATGTGAATCACCCACCCTTAACTGAATACCATGAGCAATATGAGTGAGACTTCTTTGAGAAAGAGGGGAAGAGTCAATTGCGAAAACCGGAATCTCTCTTTCTAAAGTGCAAGTACTTAGGCCCAGATTTTGAAGAAAAAGAAAATCAATAAGGTTTACCCCAGCACCACAGTCAAGGAATACTTCAACATTAAATTTCCTAGCGCCACCATAGCTGAAAGGAGAAAACGAGTATTACAGGGAGCTTGCATCCCTGCTTGCTCCGCCCACCCATTCACACCACCAAGAGTCAGAGTTTTTTTTTTTTTTCTTTTTATGTAAACCTTTTTGTGATTATCATCAACATGCGGTTTAACTAAAGGACAAGCAAAAATAAAACGACCACTTTCTCCACAGTAATAACCTAGCTTATGTAACCTCCTAAAGCTCCCATTACCAGAATGACCCAGCTGCATGGGTTCCTCCCCTACCCCAGAGTTACATGTCATATCACCCTGGGGAACAGGTGAGATGAGACCACTCACAGAAGGGATCCCTCACGTGGAGGGAACCTTACACCTCGATCTAATACGTCTATCTAACCGTACTGCCAAAGACATAGCATTCTCCAATGAATCCGGGTACTCATGAAAAGCAAGGGCATCTTTTAATCTCTCAGACAACCCCTGACAAAACTGACTACATCACGTGGGGTCATTCCACTCTGACTCAGTAGCCCATGTCCTAAATTCAACGCAGTAATCCTCCGCAGTATGTTCACCTTGTGAACATAAATTACGCAATTTAGATTCTGCCATCGATACCCGATCTGGGTCATCATAAATTAATTCCAAGGCTTTAAAAAATTCTTCCACCGACCGGAGGGCCAGAGAACCGGATGGCAGAGAAAAGGCCCTTTAAGCAGGGACATGATTATCCCTACCCTCTAACTCTCATCACCAGATGAAGATGGATGCAGCCAAAAATACAACTTGCATGACTCTCTAAAGCGGATAAAGTCATCCACACCCCCTGCAAATCTATCAGGAAGAGCGAATCTAGGCTCCCCAAAAATTTGACTTCCTCCTATTGCACCTGATGCCAGAGCATTCTGACACAGTGTGACCGAATTATGCAGATCAGCAACCTCTAGGGATAATCTCTGCATGCGATCAACTAGCGTATCCATTGACTCCACCTCAAAGCAGCTGAGAAATGGCAGTCTAAATATTGGCGGGTTATTATGTCACGCTGGGTAGGATACAAGATACAATAGAAACATAGAAAACCATGAAACCAGTGTCTAGGCCAGAAGCTGTGGATAAGCAAATCCCTACCCACTCTTCCTGAACTTCTGTGCCCACGTTCAGACCCTGAAGGTGGGAATAAACGTGCCCCCATGCCTAAGACTGAAGAAACCCTAAGATCCCTAAGATAGTGGAAAAGGGGAAAATAGACAGCCTGCTTCCTCAAGCAAGGAGGGAGCAGGTGTCTCCCTAACAGCCTAGAAAGAACACAAGAGAGAAACAAAACCAATTTATCTGTAGCTGAGCAGAAACATCAATTCCTTCCTTCCTTCCACAGAGCAAGATAGATGCTATAACCCGCACAGGACACTGGGAAAGGGAGTAATTTAAACTCATACAAATGACCCCACCCAGGGGTTCAAACGGTAGTAAAAGTCCTTTGTGAACAAAGAAAGCTTGGCTGATGAGAGGGCCCATAATCCTGGGGCAAGAGGCTGGTAGCCAGGCCTCTCCACCACTCAGTGGCGAGGTTGGTTTCATCACAGTTTCTATTATGTAAGCCTCACAAAGTAACTTCAGACCTGAACTGGTCATTAAAAAGTGGGTTTTGGAAATTTTCTGAAAAATTTAAAGATTTGCTTTTAAACTTCCAAGCCTTCTAACGTCCCCAAGAAATCAAATGGCATTCACAAAATGATCCAAACATGAAGTAGACATATGGGGAATGTAAAGTAATAACTATTTTTGAAGGTATTACTATCTATTATAAAAGTAGAGAAATCGAAATTTGGAAATGAGCTAATTTTTCAAAATTTTTGTTAAATTTTGCATTTTTTTATAAATAAAAATATATTTTTTTAAACTCAATTTTACCACTGTCATGAAGTACAGTATGTGACGAGAAAACAGTCTCAGAATGGCCTGGATAAGTAAAAGCATTTCAAAGTTATCACCACATAAAGTTGACACATGTCAGATTTGCAAAAAATGGCCTGGTCCGTAAAGGGATTCTGTCACCTCCTTTCATCAACGATAGATTGCCGTAATCTCGCGATGCGCAAGTTCGTGCCTGTATAATGTTCCTTCCCTGTGCTGGCATCAGCCTCAGGGAAAGAACTGCGCATGTGCGAGCTTGCGCATCGCGAGATTACGGCAGTCTATCGTTGATGAAAGGAGGAGGTTCTGAGGACATAGGCGGTGCTGGGCTCCTTCACAGGCGGGCGTGGCTGGGCACAGCTGGGCACCAGGAAGGTTCGTATAGCCCCTTGGGCACCTACAAGACTAATTTACATATCTCTAAAATCCGCATCTCTATAGCCCAAAACTTGGTGACAGAATCCCTTTAAGGTGAAAAATGGCATGCTTCTGAAGGGATTCTGAAAGTCCTACTGGAGGACGTTGCTTTTATAATGTTTTAGTGTGCTTTATATGCCAATGCATTATACCCTGTCACTGTAACAGTGACAGGTTGTCTATTTATAAGGCCCCTTTCATACTAGCGTCACGGTTTCGGTCTGGATGCATTCAGTGAAACTCGTACCATTTTGCAAGCAAGTTCAGTTAGTTCTGTCTGCGATTGCATTCAGTTGTTCCGTTTTTTTCCGTACGGGTGCAATGTGTTTTGTTGCATTTTTCACTCGCGTGATGAAAAACTGAAAGTTTACAAACAACATATCTTAGCAACCATTAGTGAAAAACGCATTGCATCCTCACTTGCATGCGAATGCAATGCGTTTTTCACTGAAGCCCCATTCACTTTTATGCTGCCAGGGCTGCAAAAAAAAACGCAGAATATATAACTTGCTGCATTTTTCATGCAACACAGAACTGATGCGTAAAAAAAAATCATGTACACAGATACATTAAAAAGAATGGGTCAGGATTCAGTGCGGGTGCTATGCGTTCACTTCACTTGTTTGAAAGGGGCCTTAGGCTATGCCTATGTCAAAGCTAAATAGATATACAGTCATGCCAGGTCTGAGAGCCCTTGTTAGGCTAGTTTCACATTTGCAGCACAACATTCCAGCAGGCAGTTCTGGCAGAGAGCATCCTGTAGGAATTCTCTGGATCTGGCATTGCTGGATGTAACTGGAATGCCTGCCAGGAATGTTAATTATAAAGGCGTCTGGCTGCTGCTCGGCAAATAAACACACGGTGGTTTTTGTCCAGCAAATTCCCAGCACTCTATGCTGTACCACATAATGTGATAGAAGCCTTAAGCTTCCGGCTGCCAAGGCAGTGCATTGGCTCCTCCCTATTAGATTTTCTGGGGCCTGATGGGGACAGCGACTCCCAGGTATTAGTCAGAGTCATGCATTCATGGTGTTCGTTCAGCCCAATATTAGTCCCAACAATTCTGACAAAATCATGTTTGTACATATATATAAATTTAAAAAAGTCATCCGCAAATGCAGATAATTTAAGCTGACGATAGATGATTTGTAAGGTTTATAAATACAAAAAGATCAAGTAAATGAGGTAAAGGATACTTAGGGAAAGTACAAGCACACTCTTTATGCGACTGTTCTTGATAAAGACCATATATAGTTGCAAGAAAAAGTATGTAAACCCTTTGGAATGATATGGATTTCTGCACAAATTGGTCATAAAATGTAATCTGATCTTCATCTAAGTCACAACAATAGACAATCATAGTCTGCTTAAACTAATAACACACAAATGTTAACACACTAATTAGGATACTTTCTTCCAGTGATAGAGATTGGGTGCTTCGACGCAAGCGGGATCTAGCTGACACTATACTTGATGGACACCCCATACAGATATACCCTGATTTCTCTAGGGATACCCAAAGTAAGCGTAGGGAATATTTTGATATTAAGAAAAGATTACGCGAGGGAAATATTAAATATTCCATGTTATATCCCGCTAAGTTAAGAGTGGTGCATAGAGATACCGTAATGTTTTTTCACTCCCCTAGAGAAACCTTAGAATGGCTAGATTCTGTCAGGGTTTAGACGCCGGGTTTTGGTTGATGTGGCAGGAATGCCACTCAATCAAGGGGTGGGGGAATAGCGGGGGCGACCCATGGACGGATGGGCGAAATGTAAGAGGTTGACAATGATGCTTTGCATCAGTGAACCAGTAAGGGGGTTACCGGGGGGTGGGGGTCAAAGGGGGTGGGTGGATAGAGGGTGGGGGGGGACCCTGGCTTGGTGGCGGTTGCCTTTGGGGGGCGACGGACGCCTCCTTCACAATTTATGACATGACTAATAATAGAGTCATGATATGGAATGTGCGTGGACTGGCTGATAGAACGAAAAGGGTAGTGGTTTTCGATTTGATTACTCGACATCTCCCTGCAATAGTTGCTTTACTAGAAACGCACGCTACACCTAATATCCCTGAATACTTAATAAAGAGATGGGCAGGGTATCAATTCCACTCTGGTTTCTCGGCATACTCCCGAGGGATCAGCGTGTATATACACCATAGTATTGATTTTACCCTGCTTGACCAGTCGATTGATAGAGATGGGAGATATATCTTCCTCTTTGCCCAATGGAATGGCAGAAAGTGCGTCCTTGCTTTCTTGTATATTCCGCCACCGTTTACAATGACAGTCTTAAAGCAGCTGGCGCTTTTTATGCACAATATAGAGCGTTCTCCGATATTAATATGCAGGTGATTTTAACTGCGTGCTTGACCCGGCGCTGGATAGAATTTCAGTTGCCCGGAAAAGTGCGCAGGGAAAACATGCCTTACTTCGTGGGTTCTGTGAGGAGATAGGTTTAACAGATGTTTGGCGATGGCTTTATGGCAATAAACAGGTGTTCTCTTGCTTTAGTAAAGCGTATAGCGCTATGTCCAGGATTGATATGGCCTTGGCCAATGAGCAGATGCTTGAATCTATCTTAAAAATGACATATGAGATACACGGCATTTCCGATCACTCACCGATTTTACTGGTGATGAAGACCGGACAACAAACCGGGATTAGCAGATCATTTAGATTGAATGAACACTGGCTAACCATACTAAATGACTCCGTTGGGATAGATAAAAAACTTTTACAATTTTGGCAAGAGAACAGCGGTACAGCACACGTCCACTTTGTTTGGGATGCTATGAAGGCATTTATGCGCGGGCTTTATTTCTCTAGAATAAAAAAGAAAAAAAATGAATTCTTTGCGGAACAAAAAAAGTTGGAGACAAATATTGCATACTTGGAGGGCTGTATTCGGGTACGGAGTGATGCGAATATGCGCACCAAGTTAAAATCTGCCAAAGATCATTATATTACCTTTATGAAGGAAAAAGCACAGAATCAATTATTCTTTATGGGCTATAAAGATTTCTGTGAGGGGGGCACCCCGAGTAAACTATTGGTTTCTATTATAGCGAATCAAAAACCCCCCCAAAGAATTAGACAAATACTGACAGGTGATGGGCGTATATTGGAAAGAGGAATGGAGATGGTGGCAGAGTTCTTTAATCATTTTGATAATTTATATCGATCCGGCGTGGTAGATACAGTGACTAAAATAGATGACTTCCTAGAACAAGTCAAGATCCCGGCGCTGTCGGACTCCGACTCTGCCCCCTTGAGCGCCCCCATTTCTTTGGGGGAACTACAGGCGGCTCTGCATGAGACCCGGGGTTCTTCGGTGCCTGGATCGGATGGACTCCCATTTGGCATATATAAGCGCCATGCGGAAGTACTTTTACCTGGATTGTTGCAGGTCCTAAATGAATCTAATAAATGTGGAAAGCTGCCCCCGTCGTTGACCGAAGCAACGGTTACACTGATCCTCAAAAAAGGGAAAAAGGGCAACAGAGTGGAGGACTATCGCCCAATATCACTGCTTAATGCAGATTATAAAATAATCGCAAAAGTTCTTTCTAACAGGCTAAAAAAAGTAATAACCCGCCTGATCCATGTAGACCAGACAGGGTTTATTCCTGGGCGACAGATACAGACCAATATACGCCGGACCATCCTTAATACTCAGATTGGAGGGGGGGAGGACCGCTCGATCCTATCACTGGACGCCGCTAAGGCGTTCGATCGGGTCGAGTGGCCCTTCCTCTGGCGTGTTATGTATAGGATGAATCTGGGCCAGGAATTTATTGGATGGGTTAAATTGCTATATAGTGAAGCAACTGCCAGAATTAAGGTTAACGGGGTGCTCAGCCCGGCTGTCTCCCTAAAGCGGGGAACACGACAGGGATGCCCCCTTTCTCCACTCCTCTTTTCAATCTTTATGGAACCCCTTGCCTGCAGGATACGGGCTGAACCTGGGATTGCCGGTTTTGGGGGGAGAGGGACGGATGATAAGATTTGTTTATATGCAGACGACGTCTTACTCTACCTGAATGATGGGTGGAGAAGCGTCCCCGATGTTATGCGGATAACAGAGGAATTCGGCAGAATTGCCGGATATGAGATAAATTGGGTAAAGTCTGTACTTTTCCCCCTGAACCGGATGCCCCCCCCGAATGACCTCAGGATTAGAATTATCGCCCCAACAGACCACTTAGATTATCTTGGGATAAAAATTAGCAATAACATTAGGGAGTTTAATCAGCTAAATATTACCCCTCTAGTTGGGAAAATAAAAGATAAAATAAGAGTTTGGCAGAAACTTCCGCTTTCGCAGATTAATAGGATTGCGCTCATTAAAATGGTTTTGTTGCCTTGGATATTGTACACGGTCAGTTCCTGCCCTGCTTGGATTGAGGACAGCGTCTTCAATTTGATTGATCGCTTGATAAATGATTTGATATGGGGCAGAAAAAGGGTCCGCATTAAATTACAATATTTGCAAATGGCCGCAAGTAATGGGGGCCTAGGCCTGCCCCATTTTCAAATCTACTATCTGTGTGCACAACTACAATGGTGTGTAAACACCGGGGACGGAGTATTACTATCCCATATCTTGGGTCAACGCCAACAGCACGTAAATAACATTTTTAGTATATTGGAATCCGGGCTGCTTCAGCGCGCAGATTACTTCTGCCCCATTGGGGCCGCGCTACAGAAAGCCTGGAATAAAATCAAGGTACTGATTCGTGCTCCTCAAATTTTGGACTTCTCCCCGTTATGGGATAATCCCGCGCTAACAGAATTTCTGACACTTAACGAAAATGAATACTGGACTCGAAAAGGTATCACATTAGTTTCACATATATACACGAAAGGGAAAATTAAACCAATAAGGGAATTGATACAACAAGCACCAATAACTGCACTTGAGCACTATAGATATTGTCAATTACAACACGCATCAGCATACACGCTCAAAAAAACACCTCTGACAAGAGCAACCCAGGGGTTTTTACTATTTTGTTATAATATAGTAGGGAATAAAGTTAAGATTTCATTAATATATAGGAGATTCATTGAGGAATTAAGCACTATCACTAAATTCAAAAGTGTAGATAAATGGAAGACGGACATTGGGGAATGTAACCCCTCACAATGGCGGGAAATATACCAAAACATTAAGAAGGCTTCCCTCTCACGACAACACCGATTGATACAATTTAAAATAATACATCGTCTATACGTTACCCCGAGTCTATTATCCAAAATGTACATCAATAAAGGTCAGGAATTTAGTTGTCTGAAATGCTCCCTCGTAGCCGCAGGGCTTGTTCATATGCTGTGGGACTGCCCCGCTATTAGGACCTTTTGGGGCTGCTTATTTCAGACAATGGCGGTAAACAGTAGGAATAGCCCCCCCTTGACTATTCAAGTAGCTGTGCTTGGACTTTTTCCCCCCGAGTACAAAAACAAAACCACCAAAAACGAACAGGCATACTGGTTGAAGGGATTTCTATTGGCTAAGGTGATAATCATGAGACAGTGGGTGAAAGATAGATCTCCAACAATAAATGAATGGCAAAGTCTAATGACGAGAATAACACATTTTGAGGGCATGAAACGACGCGGACTGAGCGATGTCATAGGAATGGGCGTATAGAGAGGGGAAACAACTAGTAGCAATATCTGGATTAGAACTGATGATTACTTATCGGTGGAGACTATGACAAAATTACAACTTAACAAATCATTATACAGCCTTACAAGATAAACTCTATCAACACAGTCCACATTAAGCGGGTTTGATACTGAAAAGGATTGAAGAAAATATCTATGAGGGGGGCAAGAGCACTCCGCCGCCCCTCGTGGCGGCCGCACCAAGCCAGGTGGGATACGTGGGGGGGTGATGAGGGGGGGGGATGGGTTTTGTTTGGGGTTTGATATCTATGCCAGAGAATCGATATCAAAGCTGGGCTATCCTGATTATAGACATCTTGTTATATATGTTTGCTTTATGGTACGTAAGTGATACATTCTACATGTAATTGTTATATGTGCTTATTCCCTGTGATCTGATGTCTTTTTTTACACTGCTTAAAAAAAAAAAAAAAAAAAAAAAGGGTCACCTAGGATCTAGACCACAGGAAAACAGAAATAAAGGAACAGACTTATCTTGTGGATGCAGCAGTAGCAGCTTCTAGCATCAGCACAGTCCAGGAAGTTGTATAAACCGCAAGGTGAGGCAGTATGGGGAGGAGATATATAGGGAGGCAATCACTGCTAATAGATGACAGCTGGGAGAGGGAGGAGAGATGTCAAAACTAAAGCAAAACAAAAGAAGATCATGCAGGAAGTACTGAAGAACGTCTATCAGAACTTCTCAAAGATCTGGTGGTGACAGATAGATAGAGAGCTGCAGCAGAAAACACATGCTCCCTGAGCTGCAGAAAAGGACACCCCCCCTGTCCCTTTAACTTTAGCAGAGCAATTGAAGCAATAAATGGGGAGATCTCTGGATCCATGTGAGGTACAGGGCTGGTTCTAGCTTTGTTACAAAGAGAATGTCATGTACTATATGATGTTAGATTTTTATTTTTTTTACATTTTTAAGACTCATATATACATTATATGCATTGTTGACCAAGACCGCTGAAAATGGTGGGTTTGACCTACAGTCTAGGGGTCCATTCACATGTCCGCAAGTGTTTGCCGACCGCAAAACACGGACACCGGCCATGTGCGTTCCGCATTTTGCGGACCGCACATGGCCGGCACTTTAATAGAAATGCGTTTTCTTGTCCGTGTCTGCGGACAAGTATAGGACATGTTCTATTTTTTGCGGAACGGAAGTGCGGATGCGGACAGCACACTGTGTGCTGTCCGCATCTTTTCCGTCCCCATTGAAAATGAATGGGTTCGGATCCGTTCCGCAACATTGTGGAGCGGATCCGGATCCATTTTGCGGATGTGTGAATGGACCCTAATGTGTATGGGGCGCTCCCAACTGTACCCCAGCAGATGATGTCAGAGGAGAGAAGGACCTGGCAAAGTGTGTATCTAAGCCCAATCCTATTGTTTTCCCAGGGAATAAGCTGTAATCAGACGCTTCTGGCACTGACATTTCTCTCCCCATTAAATACACACACGTTTGCCAATCTGAACATGTATGTATGTGTATGGGGGAGTCAGGAGACATAGCTGTCATCCAAATGATCAAAAATTGAATGTGCATGGTCAGCTTTACCGAAGCAATACTATCTTATGTGGCCATAAATATTGTTTTCCTGTCTCCCAACATAACTTTAAAGGCTATGTACTGCATTTTACTTGTTTTGGGCTAGAAGTCATTTTTTCAATGGGTCTTAATTTAAAATATTGAGCTGGTCTGTCACAAACGGTAACTGTTTTTCTAGCTGTGGGACTAGTACTTTCACTTTGTGCCAGTTATCTAGTAACCCTTATCTCTAAATTACTAAAAGGTCATAAACACTTTATCAGTAAGATAAAAATTTAGCTAGAATGTGTAGAGTGTTTACGAGGTCAGAGATCAGAGGGGCCGTTATCTGATCTGCCTGATGGAACAGAGTAAAAATTCAGAGCCTGTTACTGGAGAAAATCAAGGCTGCAGAAAGACAGTGGTTCAAATTTTTTATAAAGGCCAATTGAAAAAAATGATCTTTAGCTCAAAATGAGTACAATGCAATAATTTAAAAAAAATGCCCACAAAGGTGTAAAAAGCCTTTAAAGGCTGTGTACACCTTTGGAGGCAAATTGCTTTTTATGATGCATTTTGCTCATTTTGGCCAGGAATATTTTTTTTTGAATTGGTCTCTATTTAAAATATTGAGCCGTTCTGTCACAAACATTGAACTATTTGTCTAACTTTGTGCTTCCTACTTTCACTTTCACTTTGTACTGGTCATCTAATAACCCTTATCGCTAATTTACTAAAAGGTCATAACCACTTATTAAAGCCACATTTTATCAGATAAGATAAGAACTCCAGTATAATGGGTTTTTATAATGTCAGAGAGCAGAGAAAAGGAGTCCGTCAGATAAGCTGGCTGAAGGAAAAGAGAGAAAATTTTGATCTTTCTATTAGAGCATCTCAACCCTGTACAGAAAAAAAGGTTCAGTATTTGTAATAGAGACCAATTTACAAAATGATTCGTGGCTCAAGATGAGTGGATTGCCATAATTAGGAAAAATTGCCCCCCAAGGTGTACATAGCCTTTAATCTCTTGCCTATGGAGATAATAAGCATAAGTCTGTGGCAGTTGCTGATCCTCATTGAAATAACCTGCCATCGGACAGCTATCTTATGTGTACAAGGGTGGCATTCTGGGTGAGATCGGGGTCCTCTACCCATAGGTTTACACCTCTGCTTGGGTCTCTTGCCCTCCCTTTCTATAACACCCATGCAATATATTTAGCAAATGATACTGTTTATGGAAGTTGTATAAATCATCATTAACGACCATTAACAATTATTTATTAACTGCGGAGAAGACAGCGGAGGGAACCTTGGGATGACACCGTAAGAAATGGGTTGGGTTTAAAGAAAACCTTATACCAAACAGTGCAGCTTAATGAACTTAATGTCCTTGAAACGTCTTCATCATCCATCCCTCGTCTATCACAGAAGCTGCCCAACACAATATTAATTAAATGGAAGATTTGGCTGTGTGGGGAGGGGGGCTGTCACACCTAATGAACGAGCTTCCAGGGCTCCCGTGCCAGGAAAATAGCTTTTTATACCAGCCTTATTAAGCAGGAAATTAGACCTAAATCACCCTACAACATCCTCATTAAGAGGCAGCAATCCCTGGCCGCTCCAGTGTGCCAACATCTTTAATTAGCAAACTGCTCATCACATACATGAAGGGATTAGCGTGTGTCCTGTCTGCATGAACTGACCACCCCCAAGAAACTTTATTAGGGGAAAGGGAGTTGTTTTCTTTAGCCGCATGAATTATAGGAATGCAGAGGATTTGCAGTATTTTCAAATACAAGATAAACAATGTAATACCAGGAGCATAGTGAGTGCAGCTCTGGAGTTCAGACTGCAATCAGGATCAGTACAGGATAAGTAATGTACACAGTGACCCCACCAGTAGGATAGTGAGTTCAGCTCTGGAGTATAATACAGGATGTAAATCAGGATCAGTGCAGTATAAGTAATGTATGTACACAGTGACCCCGCCAGCAGAATAGTGAAGAAAAACTATATAAATGTGGTATTACTGTAATCGTATTGACCTGAAAAATGAAGATAACCAGTCAGTTTTACTGCATAGGGAAAGCTGTAAAAACGAAAATAATAAAACTATGCTTTTTTTCCCCCAAAAAAAAAAAAAAAAAAAAAAAAAAAAAATAACACACAAATAATTAAATGTTACCATGTTTTTATTGAACACACCATTTAAACATTCACAGTGCAGGTGGAAAAAGTATGTGAACCCCTAGACCAGGCATCCTCAAACTGCGGCCCACCAGCTGTTGCAAAACTACAACTCCCAGCATGCCCACACAGCCTACAGGTATCAGCCTACAGCAGGGCATTGTGGGAGTTGTAGTTTTACAACAGCTGGAGGGCGCAGTTTGAGGATGCCTGCCCTAGACTAATGACATCTCCAAGAGCTAATTGGAGTGAGGTGTCAGCCAACTGGAGTCCAATCAATGAGATGAGATTGGAGGTGTTGGTTACAGCTGCCCTGCCCTATAAAAAAAACACACCAGTTCTGGGTTTGCTTTTCACAAGAAGCATTGCCAAAAAACTGCTTTCACAAGAAGCAGTTTTTAAGTGTTGACAGAATCGAACATAACACCAAATTTATTAGAGTTGAATGTCTAACCACCTTGACAATTTGTGCCAAACACACAGTATCATACTGTATGGTTATTTTCTAGAAATTGTCTAGAAGACTAGAAATTTAACTTAACCTGTCATACTATAAAGAATGTCCCTCATTATATAAGTGTGTAAAAACTTGTCTTCAGGAGTGGTTAATCATGGCAAGACATGGCTCGCCACCTAGGGGCACCTTTCCCTTGTGGGGAAGAAATAGTTTCTAGTTTGCTAGTTGCCTGCAAAGGTGTGCTGAAGTTTGTTTGCCTGTTCTGTGTGCCTGACTTCTGGATTGGACCCTTCGCTGCATGCTCTGACCTCTGCCTGATTTCCATACTGACCTTGCGCTGCCTGCTCTGACCTTGAATTGTTTTTTGGATTGCATGAATTCTGCCTGTCCTGACCTCTGCCTGTCCCTAAATACGGTTGTACAGGGGTTAAAGTGTTACATGTAAGACTAGGAGGGCTGTGGGAGGCACAGCACTATGAAGTGCCTTTTGCGCTGTGGTATTAGAAGAATTTTGATATCTCTGACTTTTAGTCTAACCAGTCTTTTACTCTGTAATTCCTCTAGCGCCGTTCTATGGAAACGGTAGGTTTAAAGAGCACACCAAATGCTTGAAATAACTTCTTTTTTAACTTCAAATTTTCTTCACATATAGCATTGCCACCTCCGCAGCAGAGAGTCCATGTATATAACACATGTTGAAAAGATATCACAAAATGGCGGTATGCATAAGATGGTGGTTCAACTGGTCAATCTTGTCATTCAACATAAAATGGTGGATATATTTCTCTCTAGAGTATCTGTACTCTCACTTTAAGTTATTTAAGCACTTTATGATCTTTCTGAGAGGTATACCTGAGGTCTAACTAGTAGTTCACTTGCTGAATTTGGTTGAAATTTGCAGTATGCAGTTAGCAGTAACTATTTGCAGATTGGTTGAGTATGATCTGGTATGGTTGTATGCAATATGGATTGCAATATGTAATTTGAAATTGGATTGTGAACTTTGTAATTTGCAATTAGTGGAACTGTAAGTTAACACACATATAACTGGTTCAGTATACTGTTCTAATCACTATATTAACAGTGGGTACATTATATAACTGTTCTGAAATACCTATTTTAGCCTCTCTACTTCCATAAAACACAGCTCTTAGTGGAGTGAATGTTCAGCTTCTCTCTCGTGAATATTACAGCAGCTCCTGCAAGGGGAATTTCTGTGTGAGGCTGGCTGTGATTGGTCAAGACTCCTGCCCAGCAACAACAGTTTAGCTATATGCTTTGTGTTGTTTCTGCTGTGTCATTGAGCTTACCCTACATTATATAATGAATCTTAAAGGCATATTATCTTTTCTGCTTCTGTGAATACAATATATACAGGGAGTGCAGAATTATTAGGCAAGTTGTATTTTTGAGGATTAATTTTATTATTGAACAACAACCATGTTCTCAATGAACCCAAAAAAACAAATTAATATCAAAGCTGAATATTTTTGGAAGTAGTTTTTAGTTTGTTTTTAGTTTTAGCTATTTTAGGGGGATATCTGTGTGTGCAGGTGACTATTACTGTACATAATTATTATTAGGCAACTTAACAAAAAACAAATATATACCCATTTCAATTATTTATTTTTACCAGTGAAACCAATATAACATCTCAACATTCACAAATATACATTTCTGACATTCAAAAACAAAACAAAAACATATCAGTGACCAATATAGCCACCTTTCTTTGCAAGGACACTCAAAAGCCTGCCATCCATGGATTCTGTCAGTGTTTTGATCTGTTCACCATCAACATTGCGTGCAGCAGCAACCACAGCCTCCCAGCCACTGTTCAGAGAGGTGTACTGTTTTCCCTCCTTGTAAATCTCACATTTGATGATGGACCACAGGTTCTCAATGGGGTTCAGATCAGGTGAACAAGGAGGCCATGTCATTAGATTTTCTTCTTTTATACCCTTTCTTGCCAGCCACGTTGTGGAGTACTTGGACGCGTGTGATGGAGCATTGTCCTGCATGAAAATCATGTTTTTCTTACCTTGCAGACTTCTTCCTGTACCACTGCTTGAAGAAGGTGTCTTCCAGAAACTGGCAGTAGGACTGGGAGTTGAGCTTGACTCCATCCTCAACCCAAAAAGGCCCCACAAGCTCATCTTTGATGATACCAGCCCAAACCAGTACACCTTGCTGGCGTCTGAGTCGGACTGGAGCTCTCTGCCCTTTACCAATCCAGCCATCTGGCCCATCAAGACTCACTCTCATTTCATCAGTCCATAAAACCTTAGAAAAATCATTCTTGAGATATTTCTTGGCCCAGTCTTGACGTTTCAGCTTGTGTGTCTTGTTCAGTGGTGGTCGTCTTTCAGCCTTTCTTACCTTGGCCATGTCTCTGAGTATTGCACACCTTGTGCTTTTGGGCATTCCAGTGATGTTGCAGCTCTGAAATATGGCCAAACTAGTGGCAAGTGGCATCTTGGCAGCTGCACGCTTGACTTTTCTCAGTTCATGGGCAGTTATTTTGCGCCTTGGTTTTTCCACACGCTTCTTGCGACCCTGTTGACTATTTTGAATGAAACGTTTGATTGTTCGATGATCACGCTTCAGAAGCTTTGCAATTTTAAGAGTGCTGCATCCCTCTGCAAGATATCTCACTATTTTTGACTTTTATGAGCCTGTCAAGTCCTTCTTTTGACCCATTTTGCCAAAGGAAAGGAAGTTGCCTACTAATTATGCACACCTGATATAGGGTGTTGATGTCATTAGACCACACCCCTTCTCATTACAGAGATGCACATCACCTAATATGCTTAATTGGTAGTAGGCTTTCGAGCCTATACAGCTTGGAGTAAGACAACATGCATAAAGGGGATGATGTGGTCAAAATACTCATTTGCCTAATAATTCTGCACGTAGTGTATAACAGTTATATGACATCCTAACATGAAGTCACTGTAAATAACTGCCCTTGTCTTTAACACACAAACATAGGAACTGTATTAAGGTCATTGGCAAGTCTAGCTGTATTAACACGCAAGCTATATTAGGCAGGGTCCTTAAGGAGTTAATCGGAATTATTCATGTTTACACGCTGGTCCCCTAGCCTGCTTTCTATATCTGCGCTGGGCACCTGGCTGCTGATGGAATATTCTGATGGAAACTAGTTCATGTGCAGTGTGTCCGCAGTGTCCATGAGTGGAGGCCACTGATTGATAGAATCCTCCATGAGCAGCCATTTTGCCAGCTCAGCGCTGGAAGGTAGGTCAGAGGATCTACGTGGAAATATGAATCCGTCATGGGCTCTCACAAGCGGTCCAAACGGATCAGTTTTTACCTAATGCATTCTGAATGGAAAAGGATCTGCTTAGAATGCATCAGTTTGCCTCCGTTCCGTGTCCATTCCATTTTGGAGGCGCACACCAAAACGCTGTATACAGCTTTTGGTGTCCGTCTGACGAAACTGAGCCAAATGGATCCGTCCTGGCACACAATGTAAGTCAATGGGGACGGATCCGTTTTCACTGACACAATCTGGCACAATAGAAAACGGATCCGTCCCCCATTGACTTTTAATGGTGTTCAAGACGGATCCGTTTTGGCTATGTTAAAGATAATACAAACTGATCCGTTCTGAACGGATGCATGCAGTTGTATTATCTGAACGGATGCGTTTGTGCAGATCCATGACGGATCCGCACCAAACGCGAGTGTTAAAGTAGCCTTACTCATATTAAACGATTGAACACCAGTGCCTATAGTCTAATAAAGTTTATTACTAGCTGCATGCACACAAGTACTGCAGCTGATGAAGTGCACAATATTATAAACATTTTTGCCGGATGAGTCATTGAAGGAGTCACTCTTCACCATAGCTCTACAAATACTACAATGCCCACAAGGTGTCGAGCCCCACTTTGGTCCCCTAGACTGAAACAGGAATTCTTGATATTTTGGTGGGACATAATGGCTGGATACCAAAATGTCACTAAGGTTCCTGCTACGTCGAGATACCAGAGTGAGCACCGAGTTTAGAACCTGGTCAGTCTGCAGGACCGGCCAGTATTTCCCAAAGGTTTTTCTGATGTTATTCCATTGTGTACTGTAACGTATCCGTAATCATGCAGACTGGTCGTTCTCCACCTAATACAACGTATGGCATTTTCTTAGGCTTTGTTGTAAGAAGGGTCTGTCGAGACGTATTTAAGGCTCGTTGGTACCCCCATTCAATAACCACAGGGTGGTAGCCTCTTTGTTTGAAGCGCTGTCGAAGCAAGGTTGACTCATTTTCAAAATCCTCTGTTGTTGTACACAATCTTTTGGCTCTTAGAAACTGTCCAATTGGTATGGAACGCTTTTGATGTTGGGGATGAAAGGAGGAGGCATGCAATAGAGCATTTACAGCAGTGTCCTTACGGGGAACTCCAGTGGATAAGGTTCCATTTGCGGATGTATTGATGTTGATGTCCAAAAAGGTCATTTGATGTTGAGAAATGGTCTGGGTCAGCCTGATGTTCCAGTCATTCGTGTTGAGTTGTATCAGAAATGAATCCAATGCTGTCCTAGATCCTTGCCAAACAAACAGAATGTCGTCTATAAAGCGGATCCAGGATATAACCTGACCATTCACACAATCCATAGCCTGCTGTACATGTTCACGTTCCCAGAGGCCAAGAAATAAATTGGCGTATGAGGGCGCACAAGTCGCCCCCATCGCCACACCTCGCAATTGGAGATAATATCGATCCTTGAACAGGAAATGATTGTGTGTTAGGACAAAGTCCAACAGGATCAATATAAATTCAACCAAATCTGGCGACAGATTCCTTGTCCGCAGGAAGAAGCTAGAAGCCCTCAAACCCAATTCATGTTGGATGCAGGTATAAAGCAACTCTACGTCGCATGTAACAAGATATATGTCATCCTCCATGTGGATGTTTTCCAATCGTTTTAGCACATCAGTGGAGTCACGCACATAAGATGGCAGGCATTCTACACATGGCTTGAGGTAAAAGTCCAAAAAACGGCAGATGGGTTCACATAAACCCCCACACCCCGATACTATGGGTCTGCCCGGAGGCCTGGTGGAAGATTCATGGACCTTAGGTAGCCAATACAGTGTGGGGGTTATTGTATATTTTACCATCAAGCCATGATATGCCGTCCTGTTGATAGTCGATGACTCCACTGCTGCCGTCAAGATGGCCTGTATTCGCATCTGATAACTGCCAGTAGGATTAGATGTCAGTTTCCTGTAACAAACAGTATCGCGCAGCTGACGATGGGCCTCCGCCTCATACATCTCAACAGGCCAGACTACCACGTTTCCACCCTTGTCAGACGGTTTAAATACCACATTTTTCATCGCTCGCAATTGTTTTAGGGCTAGTCTTTGAGGATGGCTCAGATTGTCATATGGACGTTTTGTGGGAAGGGAGAATGACTCCTTCTCCACCATCTTAACAAATGTCTCAATTGCCGGACTGAGTGACAAGGGTGGAAACGTGATAGACCGACTCCGGGTGAATGGCGGGAATTTTGACTCACCTGTCTCCTGTTCCATCAGCAATTTCTTTAATATTCAAAGCGCCTCCAATTCCTCCAGGGCTGTAAAGATATCATCAGAACATGATTTAGAGAAATGTTTCCTGTAGACAAGTTTCCTAGCAAAAAGGAAGGTATCCTTAATTGCAGTAAAGTTGTTATACACGGACACAGGACTAAAGGAGAGTCCCAGGGACAAAACCTCCAGCTGGGAGTCAGAAAATTGGATATCCGAAAGGTTAATTACCTTCAGTTCTCCATTTTTGGAATCCTACAAGTTGTTATATTTCTGTTTTATAGGTGTTTTGGATGTAACCATAATAGGTGCTGCTGGGGTTGATCCCTGTGCACATTGGGAGTAATTGCTTCGTGTGGACGTAGCCAAACCCGAAATGGAGCGGTCAGTGTTGCGTTTATAATGCCACCGGAATTTCTTTGCCTTCATCTCTTGGATTTCCTTGTCCCAGCACGTTTGGTCATTATTTAAGTCCTGTTCAAACTGTGTCATCATATCCGGGTTTCCTATCACCCGCAATTTATCCTGTAACGGTGTGATTGATTTCTCAATGTCATCCAATTGCTTTTTTTCATATCCGATCAATAGCTCAATGAATGTCCGTGAGCATAGCTTGCAAGCCTCCTCCCATCTCTGTTTCAGGACGTCATCTTCTAATGGAAACGAGGGACATACCTGAACACGAAGGCCCCTCGGAACCAGATCTCTAGTGAGATATTGTTCCAGCACAGCTTTGTTCCACCATGTTTTGGTTCTGTTGCGCTACAAATTCTTCAGAAGTTTCTGCATCTCCGACACATCAGGTTGTATGGAATTAGAATTGGGAATATTCTCCTCCTTGAAAATCCTTGTGACCTGCGCCAGCCACTCTGTCTCTTTAGAACGTAAATCCATTACGTAGGGCAAATCTGTAACACAGATAATAATAAGAAACCTATATATAGCCCAAACAAGGTTTAGGGCTCACCCCTAATGAAAGCATAGAAAACCAACCAGAAGGAGTGAGACAAGTCTATTGCAAATAAAACTAGTAGTACTAGAATAGTCCAAAAGTAACATAATTTATTAGAAAATCACAAGAGGACACATGATCGACACAGGTCACACAAAGACAATTAATACAGGTCACGATACATATTTAAAAAACCAAGGGGACCGATGGTGAACTGTCGGTACATATATATAAAGTGCATGTGCATAAACCTTTCCAATTGGTCATCAATTAAAGGATATGTAATATCCACAAGCTATGGCTCATAAACTAACATAAATTATCTACATGCATTATTTGTCAGCATTTGCCACAAGGTGAACATAATACACGCTACATTTGTCATAGCTGAGGCAGTAAGGTAAATAGAGTTGTAACCAGCACATAAAGAGAAAAATACTGACCACTCAATTGTAATATTCCGTGCAGCAACACCACCGGTCCACTCCCCAACGCACTGTTCGCGTACAGCTTTTTCAAGGGGTACTGGTTGGTCTAGTGAACATGATGCCTTAAATAGTGGAGTGGCTAAATCTCATTTGTTGGTGGGCTATCATTCAACCAAAGCCACTACTGTTATTGGTTGGCCTACCATACGCCCACTACAACTCAACATTATCACATGGTGAGTGCTCCACTGATAGCGCCCGGCGTGCCACAATGGACACCGCACCGCAGGCGACGCCATGCCGGTCCGGAGGAAGGTCACGCACTTCCTGCGCGACAATCGTCATCCAGGATATGTGCAATCAATATAGGTATGTGCAATCAAACCCAATCAGGATATAGGTATATGCAATCAAACCCATATTATATAAACATTGGACCATAATATATGGTTAACAATGTAAATTATCCCATATAGTAAATTGTGCCAAAATAACATTTCTAACCAGACCTAGCCAAAGGCTGGAGAATAATTTTGTCCAACATATTTATACCTCTGTAGTGTACACATTGTGCCCACAGAGATCAAATATTTGGATATTGTTTAGTTATCAAAACTATAAGTGAAAGAAAATTGTAATTAGATGTCCAAATGTCCAAATATTTGATCTCTGTGGGCACAATGTGGTATAAATATGTTGGACACAATTATTCTCCAGCCTTTGGCTAGGTCTGGTTAGAAATGTTATTTTGGCACAATTTACTATATGGGATCATTTACATGGTTAACCATATATTATGGTCCAATGTTTATATAATATGGGTTTGATTGCACATACCTAATTTCCAATTTTTCTTCACAGATTTAACAAAAAAACTTTTCTTTTGAACTAATGTTCGTCACCTGCGCAAGCAAGCGTCATAACTACTTCTTCCCCCTATATATTACTGCTGTAGCTCTCCCACACCGAATTATTGTATAATCCAGTGTATATGACTACTATCCCTATGTAGTGTGTGGCATGTGTATAGCGCAATTGCGCTTCAGATCCATGCACTATATTGATATATACATATATGTATACTAATATACTAAAAATAATCTAAACCAAAAAACATCAAGAGGCCTTATATATTTTTTCATGATAACTGATGGGGCAATTCAACCTGCTGTGTACTTTGCCCGGTTTGTGTCGAGTATTTATGTGTGCTATTGTTATTTTTGTCTTGGGATATAACATTCTTGTACTGTATACTGCATTTAAAAATTGCCATTTGGAATGAATTTATATCCATCCGATTTTGAACCATGCAAATATGTAATGGCGGCCGATCTATATGCCCTGATCCAACATGGCGACTATGGTGCGCCCGACGTTCCGCGCATGCGCCGTGCTGGGGCGCCGCCTACCACTCCTGGATGACGATTGTCGCGCAGGAAGTGCGTGACCTTCCTCCGGACCGGCATGGCGTCGCCTGCGGTGCGGTGTCCATTGTGGCACGCCGGGCGCTATCAGTGGAGCACTCACCATGTGATAATGTTGAGTTGTAGTGGGCGTATGGTAGGCCAACCAATAACAGTAGTGGCTTTGGTTGAATGATAGCCCACCAACAAATGAGATTTAGCCACTCCACCTATTTAAGGCATCATCTTCACTAGACCAACCAGTACCCCTTGAAAAAGCTGTACGCGAAACGTGCGTTGGGGAGTGGACCGGTGGTGTTGCTGCACGGTATATTGCAATTGAGTGGTCAGTATTTTTCTCTTTATGTGCTGGTTACAACTCTATTTACCTTACTGCCTCAGCTATGACAAATGTGGCGTGTATTATCATGTTCACCTTGTGGCAAATGCTGACAAATAATGAATGTAGGTAAATTATGTTAGTTTATGAGCCATATTACATATTCTTTAATTGATGACCAATTGGAAAGGTTTATGCACATGCACTTTATATATATGTACCAGCAGTTCACCATCGGTCCCCTTGGTTTTTAAATATGTATTGTGACCTGTATTAATTGTCTTTGTGTGACCTGTGTCGATCATGTGTCCTCTTGTGATTTTCTAATAAATTATGTTACTATTGGACTATTTTAGTACTACTAGTTTTATTTGCAATAGACTTGTCTTACTCCTTCTGGTTGATTTTCTATGCTTTAATTAGGGGTGAGCCCTAAACCTTGTTTGGGCTATATATAGGTTTCTTATTATTATCTGTGTTACAGATCTGCCCTACGTAATGGATTTATGTTCTAAAGAGACAGAGTGGCTGGCGCAGGTCACAAGGATTTTCAAGGAGGAGAATATTCCCAATTCTAATTCCATACAACCTGATGTGTCAGAGACTCAGAAACTTCTGAAGAATTTGTAGCGCAACAGAACCAAAACATGGTAGAACAAAGCTGCGCTGGAACAATATCTCACTAGAGATCTGGCTCCAAGGGGCCTTCGTGTTCAGGTATGTCCCTCGTTTCCATTAGAAGTTGACGTCCTGAAACAGAGATGGGAGGAGGCTTGCAAGCTATGCTCACGGACATTCATTGAGCTATTGATCGGATATGAAAAAAAGCAATTGGATGACATTGAGAAATCAATTACACTGTTACAGGATAAATTGCGGGTGATAGGAAACCCGGATATAATGACACGGTTTGAACAGGACTTAAATAATGACCAAACGCGCTGGGACAAGGAAATCCAAGAGATGAAGGCAAAGAAATTTCAGTGTGACATCTCGGATTTTCAAAACCAACAGGTATTCCGGTGGTATTATAAACGCAACACTGATGTTTAATGGAGAACTGAAGGTAATTAACCTTTCGGATATCCAATTTTCTGACTCCCAGCTGGAGGTTTTGTCCCTGGGACTCTCCTTTAGTCCTGTGTCCATGTATAACAACTTTACTGCAATTAAGGATACCTTCCTTTTTGCTAGGAAACTTGTCTACAGGAAACATTTCTCTAAATCATGTTCTGATGATATCTTTACAGCCCCGGAGGAATTGGAGGCGCTTCGAATATTAGAGGAATTGCTGATGGAACAGGAGACAGGTGAGTCAAAATTCCCACCATTCACCCGGAGTCGGTCTGTCACGTTTCCACCCTTGTCACTCAGTCCGGCAATTGAGACATTTGTTAAGATGGTGGTGAAGGAGTTATTCTCCCTTCCCACAAAACGTCTATATGACAATCTGAGCCATCCTCAAAGACTAGCCCTAAAACAATTGCGAGCGATGAAAAATGTGGTATTTAAACCGTCTGACAAGGGTGGAAACGTGGTAGTCTGGCCTGTTGAGATGTATGAGGCGGAGGCCCATCGTCAGCTGCGCGATACTGTTTGTTACAGGAGACTGACATCTAATCCTACTAGCAGTTATCAGATGCGAATACAGGCCATCTTGACGGCAGCAGTGGAGTCATCGACTATCAACAGGACGGCATATCATGGCTTGATGGTAAAATATCCAATAACCCCCACACTGTATCTGCTACCTAAGGTCCATAAATCTTCCACCAGGCCTCCGGGCAGACCCATAGTATCGGGGTGTGGGGGTTTATGTGAACCCATCTGCCGTTTTTTGGACTTTTACCTCAAGCCATGTGTAGAATGCCTGCCATCTTATGTGCGTGACTCCACTGATGTGCTAAAACGATTGGAAAACATCCACATGGAGGATGACATATATCTTGTGACATGCGACGTAGAGTTGCTTTATACCTGCATCCAACATGAATTGGGTTTGAGGGCTTCTAGCTTCTTCCTGCGGACAAGGAATTTGTCGCCAGATTTGGTTGAATTTATATTGATCCTGTTGGACTTTGTCCTAACACACAATCATTTCCTGTTCAAGGATCGATATTATCCCCAATTGCGAGGTGTGGCGATGGGGGCGACTTGTGCGCCCTCATACGCCAATTTATTTCTTGGCCTCTGGGAACGTGAACATGTACAGCAGGCTATGGATTGTGTGAATGGTCAGGTTATATCCTGGATCCGCTTTATAGACGACATTCTGTTTGTTTGGCAAGGATCTAGGACAGCATTGGATTCATTTCTGATACAACTCAACACGAATGACTGGAACATCAGGCTGACCCAGACCATTTCTCAACATCAAATGACCTTTTTGGACATCAACATCAATACATCCGCAAATGGAACCTTATCCACTGGAGTTTACTGTAAGGACACTGCTGTAAATGCTCTATTGCATGCCTCCTCCTTTCATCCCCAACATCAAAAGCGTTCCATACCAATTGGACAGTTTCTAAGAGCCAAAAGATTGTGTACAACAACAGAGGATTTTGAAAATGAGTCAACCTTGCTTCGACAGCGCTTCAAACAAAGAGGCTACCACCCTGTGTTTATTGAATGGGGGTACCAACGAGCCTTAAATACGTCTCAACAGACCCTTCTTACAACAAAGCCTAAGAAAATGCCATACGTTGTATTAGGTGGAGCACGACCAGTCTGCATGATTACGGATTACAGTACACAATGGAATAACATCAGAAAAACCTTTGTGAAATACTGGCCGGTCCTGCAGACTGACCAGGTTCTAAACTCGGTGCTCACCTCGAGCCCCACTCTGGTATCTCGACGTAGCAGGAACCTTAGTGACATTTTGCAAGAATTCCTGTTTAAGTCTAGGGGACCAAAGTGGGGCTCGACACCTTGTGGGCATTGTAGTATTTGTAGAGCTATGGTGAAGAGTGACTCCTTCAATGACTCATCCGGCAAAAATGTTTATAAGATTGTGCACTTCATCAACTGCAGTACTTGTGGCGTCATATACTATGCAACATGCCCATGTGGATTAATCTACATTGGCATGACAACACGTGAACTGCGTATACGCATTCAGGAACATCAAAGTGATATACGCATGGCATCTAAAGTAGGTGATGATGACAGAGAACGGATAGTGAAGCTCAAACCAGTTGCGCAACACTTCCGTTTGAAACACAATAATCGCTGGCAGGACCTGAGGGTCCGTGGCATCGATAGAGTAAATCTAGGCTCTCGGGGTGGTGACCTCTTTAGGCGTCTTGAAGAGGTTGAAAGCAAATGGATAATTAAACTTCAGACCCAAGTACCATACAGGTTAAATGATAAGGTGCCCTTTTCATCCTTTTTGTGAATATCTCCTCGTTGGATCTCCTTGCTGTGTCCAGGTTCTTTTATGTTTTATGTGATTTATATTGTTGCGTGTGCGATGGAGTCTTGAGTGGGTTGTGGATGTTGTGAGGGGTCAACCAATTTATGAACAGGCCTGCGGTACTAAGAATGGGTATAGATGATGTGTTCTATGTGGGATTTCGGATGCAGACAGTGTATGTAACAATGTAACCAATGGATTTTGGGGCCATTTAGGGAGATGACGTTTATGTAGGAATGGGTGTGGTGACGTCAATATGTCATGTGTCTGTTTACCCTTTGGCTATTAAGAGGGGTTTTGACCCAATTACACAATAGCACTTTTTCTTTTTCATTTTATGCACAATAATTTATTGTTATACTTTTTTATTTACATATTTTTTGTGCTTTTATCATAATTATTATGATTGTATTCATCTAATTACAATTTTCTTTCACTTATAGTTTTGATAACTAAAAAAAATAAATATATATTTTATCTCTGTGGGCACAATGTGCACACTACAGAGGTATAAATATGTTGGACACAATTATTCTCCAGCCTTTGGCTAGGTCTGGTTAGAAATGTTATTTTGGCACAATTTACTATATGGGATAATTTACATTGTTAACCATATATTATGGTCCAATGTTTATATAATATGGATTTGATTGCACATACCTAATTTCCAATTTTTCTTCACAGATTTAACAAAAAACTTTTGGGGTGTCCGTGACACGGACCCGAACCCGGACATTTTCGTAAAAGTTCGGGTTCGGTGTTCGTCGCTTTCTTGGCGCTTTTGTGACGCTTTCTTGGCGCTTTTTGAAAGGCTGCAAAGCAGCCAATCAACAAGCGTCATACTACTTGCCCCAAGAGGCCGTCACAGCCATGCCTACTATTGGCATGGCTGTGATTGGCCACAGCACCATGTGACCCAGCCTCTATTTAAGCTGGAGTCACATAGCGCCGCCCGTCACTCTGCTCTGATTAGCGTAGGGAGAGGTTGCGGCTGCGACAGTAGGGCGAGATTAGGCAGATTAACTCCTCCTAAGGACTTGATTAATCGATCGATCTGCAGCTGTGCATCATTGAGCTGCTGAAATTCAATTGCTCACTGTTTTTAGGCTGCCCAGACCGTTTGTCAGTCACTTTTTTCTGGGGTGATCGGCAGCCATTTTGTGTCTTGTGCGGTGCTGCGCCCAAGTGCATTTAACCCTCAATGGTGTGGTTGTTTTTTGGCTAAAGCCTACATCAGGGTGAAGCTGTCACACCAAGTGTATTTAACCAGCAATAGTCTGTTTATTTTTTGGCCATATACTACATCAGGGGCAAGCTGCGCCTGTCACCAAGTGCATTTAACCCTCAATGGTGTGGTTGTTTTTTGGCTAAAGCCTACATCAGGGTGAAGCTGTCACACCAAGTGTATTTAACCAGCAATAGTCTGTTAATTTTTTGGCCATATACTAAATCAGGGGCAAGCTGCGCCCGTCACCAAGTGCATTTAACCCTCAGTAGTGTGGTTGATCAAGCTGTCACACCAAGTGCATTTAACCAGCAATAGTCTGTTCATTTTTTGGCCATATACTACATCAGGGGCAAGCTGCGCCCGTCACCAAGTGCATTTAACCCTCAGTAGTGTGGTTGGTCAAGCTGTCACACCAAGTGCATTTAACCAGCAAGAGTCTGTTCATTTTTTGGCCATATATTACATCAGGGGCAACCTGCGCCCGTCACCAAGTGCATTTAACCCTCAGTAGTGTGGTTGATCAAGCTGTCACACGAAGTGCATTTAACCAGCAATAGTCTGTTCATTTTTTGGCCATATACTACATCAGGGGCAAGCGGCGCCTGTCATCAAGTGCATTTAACCCTCAATGGTGTGGTTGTTTTTTGGCTAAAGCCTACATCAGGGTGAAGCTGTCACACCAAGTGCATTTAACCAGCAATAGTTTGTTCATTTTTTGGCCATATACTACATCGGGGCAAGCGGCGCCCGTCACCAAGTGCATTTAACCCTCAGTAGTGTGGTTGGTCAAGCTGTCACACCAAGTGCATTTAACCAGCAATAGTGTGGTTATTTTTTGGCCATATCCCAGTCTAATTCTGTCACTAAATCCATACCGGTCACCCAGCGCCTAAATACTAGGCCTCAAATTTATATCCCGCTAAATCTGTCGTTACCGCTGTACTGTTGTGGCTGGGCAAGTTATTTAGTGTCCGTCAAAGCACATTTTTTGTTCAGGGTTGAAATACAATTCCTAATTTAGCAATTTCATAATTTAGTGGTTTCTGCTATATCAGAGCTATTTGAAATCTATCCCTAAAAGGGTATATAATATTCAAGGTGCACATAGGGTCATTCAGAATAACTTCACACACACGCTACTGTGCATTTCCAAGTCTAATTCTGTTAGTAAATCCATACCGGTCACCCAGCGCCTAAATACTAGGCCTCAAATTTATATCCCGCTAAATCTGTCGTTACCGCTGTACTGTTGTGGCTGGGCAAGTTATTTAGTGTCCGTTAAAGCACATTTTTTGTTCAGGGTTGAAATACAATTCCCAATTTAGCAATTTCATAATTTAGTGGTTTCTGCTATATCAGAGCTATTTGAAATCTATCCCTAAAAGGGTATATAATATTCAAGGTGCACATAGGGTCATTCAGAATAACTTCACACACACGCTACTGTGCATTTCCAAGTCTAATTCTGTCACTAAATCCATACCGGTCACCCAGCGCCTAAATACTAGGCCTCAAATTTATATCCCGCTAAATCTGTCGTTACCGCTGTCCTGTTGTGGATGGGCAAGTTATTTAGTGTCCGTCAAAGCACATTTTTTGTTCTGGGTTGAAATACAATTCCCAATTTAGCAATTTCATAATTTAGTGGTTTCTGATATATCAGAGCTATTTGAAATCTATCCCTAAAAGGGTATATAATATTCAAGGTGCACATAGGGTCATTCAGAATAACTTCACACACACACTACTGTGCATTTCCAAGTCTAATTCTGTCACTAAATCCATACCGGTCACCCAGCGCCTAAATACTAGGCCTCAAATTTATATCCCGCTGAATTTGAATACAATACATTGGGCCAAATAATATTTTTGTTGTTGTGGTGAACCATAACAATGAGGAAAACATCTAGTAAGGGACGTGGATGTGGACATGGTCGTGGTGGTGTTAGTGGACCCTCTGGTGCTGGGAGAGGACGTGGCCGTTCTGCCACATCCACACGTCCAAGTGTACCAACTACCTCAGGTCCCAGTAGCCGCCAGAATTTACAGCGATATATGGTGGGGCCCAATGCCGTTCTAAGGATGGTAAGGCCTGAGCAGGTACAGGCATTAGTCAATTGGGTGGCCGACAGTGGATCCAGCACGTTCACATTATCTCCCACCCAGTCTTCTGCAGAAAGCGCACAGATGGCGCCTGAAAACCAACCCCATCAGTCTGTCACATCACCCCCATGCATATCAGGGAAACTGTCTGAGCCTCAAGTTATGCAGCAGTCTCTTATGCTGTTTGAAGACTCTGCTGGCAGGGTTTCCCAAGGGCATCCACCTAGCCCTTCCCCAGCGGTGGAAGACATAGACTGCACTGACGCACAACCACTTATGTTTCCTGATGATGAGGACATGGGAATACCACCTCAGCATGTCTCTGATGATGACGAAACACAGGTGCCAACTGCTGCGTCTTTCTGCAGTGTGCAGACTGAACAGGAGGTCAGGGATCAAGACTGGGTGGAAGACGATGCAGGGGAAGATGAGGTCCTAGACCCCACATGGAATGAAGGTCGTGCCACTGACTTTCACAGTTCGGAGGAAGAGGCAGTGGTGAGACCGAGCCAACAGCGTAGCAAAAGAGGGAGCAGTGGGCAAAAGCAGAACACCCGCCGCCAAGAGACTCCGCCTGCTACTGACCGCCGCCATCTAGGACCGAGCACCCCAAAGGCAGCTTCAAGGAGTTCCCTGGCATGGCACTTCTTCAAACAATGTGCTGACGACAAGACCCGAGTGGTTTGCACGCTGTGCCATCAGAGCCTGAAGCGAGGCATTAATGTTCTGAACCTGAGCACAACCTGCATGACCAGGCACCTGCATGCAAAGCATGAACTACAGTGGAGTAAACACCTTAAAACCAAGGAAGTCACTCAGGCTCCCCCTGCTACCTCTTCTGCTGCTGCCGCCTCGGCCTCTTCTGCTGCTGCCGCCTCGGCCTCTTCCTCCGCCTCTGGAGGAACGTTGGCACCTGCCGCCCAGCAAACAGGGGATGTACCACCAACACCACCACCACCTCCGTCACCAAGCGTCTCAACCATGTCACACGGCAGCGTTCAGCTCTCCATCTCACAAACATTTGAGAGAAAGCGTAAATTCCCACCTAGCCACACTCGATCCCTGGCCCTGAAAGCCAGCATTTCTAAACTACTGCCTATGAAATGCTGTCATTTAGGCTGGTGGACACAGACAGCTTCAAACAGCTCATGTCGCTTGCTGTCCCACAGTATGTTGTTCCCAGCTGCCACTACTTCTCCAAGAGAGCCGTGCCTTCCCTGCACAACCAAGTATCCGATAAAATCAAGTGTGCACTGCGCAACGCCATCTGTAGCAAGGTCCACCTAACCACAGATACGTGGACCAGTAAGCACGGCCAGGGACGCTATATCTCCCTAACTGCACACTGGGTAAATGTAGTTGCAGCTGGGCCCCAGGCGGAGAGCTGTTTGGCGCACGTCCTTCCGCCGCCAAGGATCGCAGGGCAACATTCTTTGCCTCCTGTTGCCACCTCCTCCTTCTCGGCTTCCTCCTCCTCTTCTTCCACCTGCTCATCCAGTCAGCCACACACCTTCACCACCAACTTCAGCACAGTAAACGTCAGCAGGCCATTCTGAAACTCATATGTTTGGGGGACAGGCCCCACACCGCACAGGAGTTGTGGCGGGGTATAGAACAACAGACCGACGAGTGGTTGCTGCCGGTGAGCCTCAAGCCCGGCCTGGTGGTGTGTGATAATGGGCGAAATCTCATTGCAGCTCTGGGACTAGCCAATTTGACGCACATCCCTTGCTCGGCGCATGTGCTGAATTTGGTGGTGCAGAAGTTCATTCACAACTACCCCGACATGTCAGAGCTGCTGCATAAAGTGCGGGCCGTCTGTTCGCGCTTCCGGCGTTCACATCCTGCTGCTGCTCGCCTGTCTGCGCTACAGCGTAACTTTGGCCTTCTCGCTCACCGCCTCATATGCGACGTGCCCACCAGGTGGAACTCCACCTTGCACATGCTGGACAGACTGTGCGAGCAGCAGCAGGCCATAGTGGAGTTTCAGCTGCAGCACGCACAGGTCAGTCGCACTACAGAACAGCACCACTTCACCACCAATGACTGGGCCTCCATGCGAGACCTGTGTGCCAGTACAATACCACTTCTATGTCTCCTTGAGAAAACACTTAGGGCGATGATGGAAGAGGAGGTGGCCCAGGAGGAGGAGGAGGAGGATGAGGGGTCATTTTTAGCACTTTCAGGCCAGTCTCTTCGAAGTGACTCAGAGGGAGGTTTTTGGCAACAGCAGAGGCCAGGTACAAATGTGGCCAGCCAGGGCCCACTACTGGAGGACAAGGAGGACGAGGATGAGGAGGAGGTGGAGGAGGATGAGGATGAAGCATGGTCACAGCGGGGTGGCACCCAACGCAGCTCGGGTCCATCACTGGTGCGTGGCTGGGGGGAAAGGCAGGACGATGACGATATGCCTCCCACAGAGGACAGCTTGTCCTTACCCCTGGGCAGCCTGGCACACATGAGCGACTACATGCTGCAGTGCCTGCGCAACGACAGCAGAGTTGCCCACATTTTAACCTGTGCGGACTACTGGGTTGCCACCCTGCTGGATCCACGCTACAAAGACAATGTGCCCACCTTACTTCCTGCACTGGAGCGTGATGGGAAGATGCGTGAGTACAAGCGCACGTTGGTAGATGCGCTACTGAGAGCATTCCCAAATGTCACAGGGGAACAAGTGGAAGCCCAAGGCCAAGGCAGAGGAGGAGCAAGAGGTCGCCAAGGCAGCTGTGTCACGGCCAGCTCCTCTGAGGGCAGGGTTAGCATGGCAGAGATGTGGAAAACTTTTGTCAACACGCCACAGCTAACTGCACCACCACCTGATACGCAACGTGTTAGCAGGAGGTAACTTTTCACTAACATGGTGGAACAGTACATGTGCACACCCCTCCACGTACTGACTGATGGTTCGGCCCCATTCAACTTCTGGGTCTCTAAATTGTCCACGTGGCCAGAGCTAGCCTTTTATGCCTTGGAGGTGCTGGCCTGCCCGGCGGCCAGCGTTTTGTCTGAACGTGTATTCAGCACGGCAGGGGGCGTCATTACAGACAAACGCAGCCGCCTGTCTACAGCCAATGTGGACAAGCTGACGTTCATAATAATGAACCAGGCATGGATCCCACAGGAACTGTCCGTCCCTTGTCCAGATTAGACATTAACTACCTCCCCTTAACCATATATTATTGGACTCCAGGGCACTTCCTCATTCAATCCTATTTTTATTTTCATTTTACCATTATATTGCGAGGCTACCCAAAGTTGAATGAACCTCTCCTCTGTCTGGGTGCCAGGGCCTAAATATATGCCAATGGACTGTTCCAATGTTGGGTGACGTGAAGCCTGATTCTCTGCTATGACATGCAGACTGATTCTCTGCTGACATGAAGCCAGATCCTCTGCTACGGGACCTCTCTCCTCTGCCTGGGTGCTGGGCCTAAATATATGCCAATGGATTGTTGCAGTGGTGGCTGACGTGAAGCCTCATTCTCTGCTATGACAGGCAGACTAATTCTCTGCTGACATGAAGCCAGATTGTCTGTTACGGGACCTCTCTCCTCTGCCTGGGTGCTGGGCCTAAATTTATGAAAATGGACTCTTACAGTGGTGGGTGACGTGAAGCCTGATTCTCTGCTATGACATGAAGACTGATTCTCTGCTATGACCTGAAGACTGATTCTCTGCTGACATGAAGCCAGATTGTCTGTTACGGGACCTCTCTCCTCTGCCTGGGTGCTGGGCCTAAATTTATGAAAATGGACTGTTGCAGTGGTGGGTGACGTGAAGCCTGATTCTCTGCTATGACATAAAGACTGATTCTCTGCTGACATGAAGCCAGATTGTCTGTTACGGGACCTCTCTCCTCTGCCTGGGTGCTGGGCCTTAATTTATGAAAATGGACTGTTGCAGTGGTGGGTGACGTGAAGCCTGATTCTCTGCTATGATATGAAGACTGATTCTCTGCTGACATGAAGCCAGATCCTCTGTTACGGGACCTCTCTCCTCTGCCTGGGTGCTGGGCCTAAATATCTGACAATGGACTGTTGCATTGGTGGCTGACGTGAAGCCTGATTCTCTGCTATGAAATGCACACTAATTCTCTGCTGACATGAAGCCAGATTGTCTGTTACGGGACCTCTCTCCTCTGCCTGGGTGCTGGGCCTAAATTTATGAAAATGGACTGTTGCAGTGGTGGGTGACGTGAAGCCTGATTCTCTGCTATGATATGAAGACTGATTCTCTGCTGACATGAAGCCAGATCCTCTGTTACGGGACCTCTCTCCTCTGCCTGGGTGCTGGGCCTAAATATCTGACAATGGACTGTTGCATTGGTGGCTGACGTGAAGCCTGATTCTCTGCTATGACATGCAGACTAATTCTCTGCTGACATGAAGCCAGATTGTCTGTTACGGGACCTCTCTCCTCTGCCTGGGTGCTGGGCCTAAATTTATGAAAATGGACTGTTGCATTGGTGGGTGACGTGAAGCCTGATTCTCTGCTATGATATGAAGACTGATTCTCTGCTGACATGAAGCCAGATTGTCTGTTACGGGACCTCTCTCCTCTGCCTGGGTGCTGGGCCTAAATATCTGACAATGGACTGTTGCATTGGTGGCTGACGTGAAGCCTGATTCTCTGCTATGACATGCAGACTAATTCTCTGCTGACATGAAGCCAGATTGTCTGTTACGGGACCTCTCTCCTCTGCCTGGGTGCTGGGCCTAAATTTATGAAAATGGACTGTTGCAGTGGTGGGTGACATGAAGCCTGATTCTCTGCTATGACATGAAGTTTGATTCTCTGCTGACATGAAGCCAGATTGTCTGTTTACGGGACCTCTCTCCTCTGCCTCGGTGCTGGGCCTAAATTTATGAAAATGGACTCTTACAGTGGTGGGTGACGTGAAGCCTGATTCTCTGCTATGATATGAAGACTGATTCTCTGCTGACATGAAGCCAGATCCTCTGTTACGGGACCTCTCTCCTCTGCCTGCGTGCTGGGCCTAAATATCTGACAATGGACTGTTGCATTGGTGGCTGACGTGAAGCCTGATTCTCTGCTATGACATGCAGACTAATTCTCTGCTGACATGAAGCCAGATTGTCTGTTACGGGACCTCTCTCCTCTGCCTGGGTGCTGGGCCTAAATTTATGAAAATGGACTGTTGCAGTGGTGGGTGACGTGAAGCCTGATTCTCTGCTATGATATGAAGACTGATTCCCTGCTGACATGAAGCCAGATCCTCTGTTACGGGACCTCTCTCCTCTGCCTGGGTGCTGGGCCTAAATATCTGACAATGGACTGTTGCATTGGTGGCTGACGTGAAGCCTGATTCTCTGCTATGACATGCAGACTAATTCTCTGCTGACATAAGCCAGATTGTCTGTTACGGGACCTCTCTCCTCTGCCTGGGTGCTGGGCCTAAATTTATGAAAATGGACTGTTGCAGTGGTGGGTGACGTGAAGCCTGATTCTCTGCTATGATATGAAGACTGATTCCCTGCTGACATGAAGCCAGATCCTCTGTTACGGGACCTCTCTCCTCTGCCTGGGTGCTGGGCCTTAATTATGAAAATGGACTCTTACAGTGGTGGGTGACGTGAAGCCTGATTCTCTGCTATGACATGAAGACTGATTCTCTGCTGACATGAAGCCAGATTGTCTGTTACGGGACCTCTCTCCTCTGCCTGGGTTCTGGGCCTAAATTTATGAAAATGGACTGTTGCAGTGGTGGGTGACGTGAAGCCTGATTCTCTGCTATGATATGAAGACTGATTCTCTGCTGACATGAAGCCAGATCCTCTGTTACGGGACCTCTCTCCTCTGCCTGGGTGCTGGGCCTAAATATCTGACAATGGACTGTTGCATTGGTGGCTGACGTGAAGCCTGATTCTCTGCTATGACATGCAGACTAATTCTCTGCTGACATGAAGCCAGATTGTCTGTTACGGGACCTCTCTCCTCTGCCTGGGTGCTGGGCCTAAATTTATGAAAATGGACTGTTGCAGTGGTGGGTGACGTGAAGCCTGATTCTCTGCTATGATATGAAGGCCCCATGCACACGGCCGTTGTTCACGGCCGTGTGCGGGCCGTGGAACCGCGGCCTGGATCCCTTCCTGTGAGCTGGAGCGCACGGCGTCACTGGTTGCTATGACGCCGTGCGCTCCCTGCTGCCGCCGCAATACAGTACTACACTGGTATGATCTATACCAGTGTATTACTGTACTGTGCCGGCAGCAGGGGGCGCACGGCGTCATAGCAACCAGTGACGCCGTGCGCTCCAGCTCACAGGAAGGGATCCAGGCCGCGGTTCCACGGCCCGCACACGGCCGTGAACAACGGCCGTGTGCATGGGGCCGAAGACTGATTCTCTGCTGACATGAAGCCAGATTGTCTGTTACGGGACCTCTCTCCTCTGCCTGGGTGCTGGGCCTAAATATCTGACAATGGACTGTTGCATTGGTGGCTGACGTGAAGCCTGATTCTCTGCTATGACATGCAGACTAATTCTCTGCTGACATGAAGCCAGATTGTCTGTTACGGGACCTCTCTCCTCTGCCTGGGTGCTGGGCCTTAATTTATGAAAATGGATTGTTGCAGTGGTGGGTGACGTGAAGCCTGATTCTCTGCTATGATATGAAGACTGATTCTCTGCTGACATGAAGCCAGATTGTCTGTTACGGGACCTCTCTCCTCTGCCTGGGTGCTGGGCCTAAATATCTGACAATGGACTGTTGCATTGGTGGCTGACGTGAAGCCTGATTCTCTGCTATGACATGCAGACTAATTCTCTGCTGACATGAAGCCAGATTGTCTGTTATGGGACCTCTCTCCTCTGCCTGGGTGCTGGGCCTAAATTTATGAAAATGGACTGTTGCAGTGGTGGGTGACGTGAAGCCTGATTCTCTGCTATGATATGAAGACTGATTCTCTGCTGACATGAAGCCAGATTGTCTGTTACGGGACCTCTCTCCTCTGCCTGGGTGCTGGGCCTAAATATCTGACAATGGACTGTTGCATTGGTGGCTGACGTGAAGCCTGATTCTCTGCTATGACATGCAGACTAATTATCTGCTGACATGAAGCCAGATTGTCCGTTACGGGACCTCTCTCCTCTGCCTGGGTGCTGGGCCTAAATTTATGAAAATGGACTGTTGCAGTGGTGGGTGACATGAAGCCTGATTCTCTGCTATGACATGAAGTTTGATTCTCTGCTGACATGAAGCCAGATTGTCTGTTTACGGGACCTCTCTCCTCTGCCTGGGTGCGGCGCCTAAATTTATGAAAATGGACTGTTGCAGTGGTGGGTGACGTGAAGCCTGATTCTCTGCTATGACATGAAGACTGATTCTCTGCTGACATGAAGCCAGATTGTCTGTTACGGGACCTCTCTCCTCTGCCTGGGTGCCGGGGCCTAAATATCTGAGAATGGACTGTTCCAGTGGTGGGTGACGGGAAGCCAGATTCTCTGCTATGGGACCTCTCTCCAATTGATTTTGGTTAATTTTTATTTATTTAATTTTTATTTTAATTCATTTCCCTATCCACATTTGTTTGCAGGGGATTTACCTACATGTTGCTGCCTTTTGCAGCCTTCTAGCCCTTTCCTGGGCTGTTTTACAGCCGTTTTAGTGCCAAAAAGTTCGGGTCCCCATTGACTTCAATGGGGTTCGGGTTCGGGACGAAGTTCGGATCGGGTTCGTATCCCGAACCCGAACATTTTCGGGAAGTTTGGCCGAACTTCTCGAACCCGAACATCCAGGTGTTCGCTCAACTCTAGTCATAATACTTCTTCCCCCTATTTATTACTACTGTAGCTCTCCCACACTGAATTATTGTATAATACAGTGTATATGACTACTATCCCTATGTAGTGTCTGGCATGTGTATAGCCCAATTGCGCTACAGATCCATGCACTATATTGATATATACATATATGTATACATATATACTAAAAATAATCTAAACCAAAAAACATCAAGAGGCCTTATATATTTTTTCATGATAACTGACGGGGCAATTCAAACAGCTGTGTACTTTGCCCGGTTTGTGTCGAGTATTTATGTGCACTATTGTTGTTTTTGTCTTGGGATATAACATTTTTGTACTGTATACTGCATTAAAAAATTGCCATTTGGAATGAATTTATATCCATCCGATTTTGAACCATGCAAATATGTAATGGCGGCTGATCTATATGCCCTGATCCAACATGGCGATTATGGTGTGCCCGACGTTCCGCGCATGCGCAGTGCTGGTGGCGCCGCCGCCACTCCTGGATGACAATTGTCACGCAGGAAGTGCGTGACCTTCTTTCTCCGGTCCGGCGTGGCGTCGCCTGCGGTGCAGTGTCAATTATGCGCCATCAGTGGAGCACTCACCATGTGATAATGTTCAGATGAGTTGTAGTGGGCGTATGGTAGGCCAACCAAAAACAGTAGTGGCTTTGGTTGAATGATAGCCCACCAACAAATGAGATTTAGCCACTCCACCTATTTAAGGCATCATCTTCACTAGACCAACCAGTACCCCTTGAAAAAGCTGTACACGAAACGTGCATTGGGGAGTGGACCGGTAGTGTTGCTGCACGGTATATTGCAATTGAGTGGTCAGTATTTTTCTCTTTATGTGCTGGTTACAACTCTATTTACCTTACTGCCTCAGCTATGACAAATGTGGCGTGTATTATCATGTTCACCTTGTGGCAAATGCTGACAAATGTTAGGTAATTTACATGTAGGTAATTTATGTTAGTTTATGAGTCATAGCTTGTGGATATTACATATCCTTTAATTGATGACCAATTGGAAAGGTTTATGCACATGCACTTTATATATATGTACCGGCAGTTCACCATCGGTCCCCTTGGTTTTTAACCACCTCCGGACCGCCTAACGCACGGAAGGTGGTTGTTTTACTCCTCTTGGACGCATCCGTGCGTCATGTCGCGAGACGCAAGATTTCGGTCAGAGCCGGCCCGCGCATGCGCATCGCGGGCCGGCAAAAGTTAAAGCAGTATTTCGTCAGCAACCTGCCAGCCAATGATCGCGGCTGGCAGGTTACTGATTTTAAAAAAATCCAATCAGAAGCCATATAGCAGATCATATTAGTAAATATGATCTGTTATATGGCTGCCCTGCTCCTCTGCTGGTCCTTTTCGTCGGTTGGATCCAGCAGAGGAGCAGACTTCACAGTGAGTACACCAAACACCACACACTAGCCCCAGATCACCCCCTGCACCCCAATTAACCCTTTGATCACCACTTTGATCGCCCCTGTCAATCACTAGTGAAAGGAAAAAAGTGATCAGTGTAAACTGTCACATTTTTTTTTCCACTGGTATTGACTGTTAGGTTTTAGGATAGTTTAGGCCCCTTGGTTAGGTAGTTTAGGGATCAGTTAGCGCCCAGCCCACCGCACCGCATTCCCTTATTCGCTGATTAGCGTATCGCTAATCAGCATTTGTACTTTTATAGTATCTGGAAGTGATCAAAACTGATCACGGTCAGATCTATAATAGTATTAGTGTCACTTTAGTTCGCCCTCCACCCAAAACGCAGTGTTTGCCCGATCAGGCCTGATCGGTCGCCCACACGTGCGTTCACCCACGCCCGCCCCACCGCAGTGACAAAAATATCTTTTTTTTTTTATCACTGCACATTCACTTTACACGCGCTGCGGCGATAAAAAAATCTGTTTTGATATTTTTTATCAACCGCAGCGGCCTCTGGTACTTCGCTAGCCTCCCATTTGTAAGACAGGCTTGCTTTTTTTCTTGGGTAGTCTCAGGGAACACCCCTAAATTTAGTTGCCCAAATGTCAAACAGGGGGTATTCTTCTGAAGAGGCCTACAGACTTCTGACCCAGTCGGATGAGGAGTGGGAACCCTCATCTGATGAATCCAGCGGGTCAGAATACGAACCTGTAGAAAGCAGTGGCTCTCTGACCCAAAGTTCGGACGAGGAGGCTGAGGTCCCTGATAGCACCAGGCGTACCCGGCCCCGTGTCGCTAGACCACAGGTTGCACAGGATCTGCTTCAAGAGCAGCAAAGTGGGGCTGGTGCTGTCGGATTACGTGGTGAGGCATACACCAGCAGCGCAGCCCTTCCTGGACCTAGTACCAGCACTGCCGTACAACCTGGTGAAGTGGCGAGCACCAGAAGGGCAGTTGAAGCTGGTACGGTGGCACGAGCAGTAGTGACCCCGTCACAGCCACCGCAAAGACGGGCCCGTAGAGCCCCTAGAATCCCTGAGATGCTGGCAAACCCTGATTGGCAGTCCCCAACTTCAGCCGCACCTGTAGTTCCCCCTTTCACCGCCCAGTCTGGAGTTCGGGTTGAGGCAGCTCAGATCGGTTCAGCCCTGGGATTTTTTGAGCTGTTCTTGACTGCAGAGCTCTTGGACTTAGTCGTGGCCGAAACAAATCGGTATGCCACACAATTTATAACCGCCAACCCGGGAAGCTTTTATGCCCAGCCTTTCCAGTGGAAACCAGTCCAAGTTTCTGAAATTAAAACTTTTCTGGGCCTTCTCCTCAACATGGGTCTAACTAAAAAGCATGAATTGCGGTCATATTGGTCCACGAACCCAATTCATCACATGCCCATGTTCTCTGCTGCTATGTCCAGGACACGATTTGAGACCATCCTGCGTTTCCTGCACTTTAGCGACAACACCACCTCCTGTCCCAGAGGCCACCCAGCTTTTGACCGGCTCCACAAAATTCGGCCCCTCATAGACCATTTCAACCAGACATTTGCAGATTTGTATACCCCAAAGCAAAACATCTACATAGACGAGTCTCTAATACATTTTACCGGGCGCCTTGGCTTAAAACAATACATCCCAAGCAAGCGCGCCCGGTATGGGGTCAAATTGCATAAGCTCTGTGAAAGGGCCACAGGCTATACCCACAAATTTCGTGTCTATGAGGGAAAAGATCAGACCCTGGAGCCGGTCGGTTGCCCTGTCTACCTGGGGAGCAGTGGGAAGACAGTCTGGGACTTGGTGTCACCCTTATTCGGCAAGGGGTACCATCTTTATGTGGACAATTTCTACACAAGTGTGGCCCTCTTTAGGCATTTGTTTCTAGAACAGATTGGCGCCTGTGGCACCGCGCAAACTAGTCGGGCGGGCTTCCCCCAACGGCTCGTTACCACCCTTCTTGCAAGGGGGCAGAGGGCTGCATTGTGTAATGAAGAACTGTTCAGGGTGAAATGGAGAGACAAGCGTGACGTTTACATGCTCTTCTCCATTCACGCAGACACGACAATACAAATTGAGCGAGCAACCCGTGTCATTGAAAAGCCCCTCTCAGTCCACGACTATAACTTTCACATGGGAGGGGTGGACTACAATGACCAGATGTTGTCTCCGTATTTAGTTTCCCGCAGAACCAAATGCTGGTATAAGAAGGTGTCTGTATATTTGATTCAATTGGCTCTGTATAATAGTTTTGTTCTCTACAGTAAGGCTGGGAGAACTGGATCCTTCCTCAAATTTCAGGAAGAGATCAGCGAGAACCTCCTGTACCCAGGAGGTTCCGTGGCCCCATCCACCAGTGTAGTTAGCCGTCTACACGAGCGACATTTCCCCAATGTCGTTGCCGGTACCTCAACCCAACCGTCACCCCGAAAAAGATGTGTCTGTAGCAGGAGTGGAATAAGGCGTGACACCCGCTATTTCTGTCCTGACTGTCCTGACCACCCTGCCCTATGCTTAGGGGAGTGTTTCCGGAAGTACCACACACAGGTACACCTAGCATAGGGATCACATCTCACCAGGACAGGCACACAGGGCTATTAGGGCTCATTCACATACAGCTGCTGCAAACCTCTCCTTTCACCTGGGACAAAGTGCATAACGCGCTTCGACACATCTTTGGGCGATTTTCGCTTTGCACATTGACCCATGGGGAAGGAGAGGTTTGTTCTATAAAGGTAATAAAAATAAAAAAAAACAGTAAGCAAAAAGGTTAATGTTTAGTTCAAAAGTTAAAGTTTATATGTTCTGTTCCAACGTTTATAAAATTATTGCGTTGTGGCCTGGTTTTTTCTTTTTTTTTTTTTTTACCTTCCAGGTGGATCAACCAGGTGGACCAACCGAGCATTGCGCTGCTGTCAGATTACACGCAAGTCAGTGTATGCGGCGCTGCAAGACGAGATTTCTACTCTGCAGTTAAAGATACGTTTGCCAAGGCATACGAGCTGAGGAGGAGGCAGCGTTCCTATGCTTTGGCAAACGTGTTGTATATAAAAAATTATAAAAAATCCTGGCAATGATTTATTCATCCACATCGATTGTTGTGAATGGAGAAATCTGGTTTGCCAGGGCATACGAGCTAAGTGGGTATGGATGTTGGGCGGAGCTCCTATGTCCTGGCAGATGCCTTTCCCCTCCTTTTTTTTTTGGCAGAGATTTTTTCATCCACATTGATCGATGCGAATGAAGAAATCTGTGCCGTTCATTTTTTTCTTTCAGCCCAGAGGCTGAACGAAAAAAAAAAAATCTCATTACCTGTATGCTCAATATAAGGAGAATAGCAGAAACTCCTAATGCTGCTCATACATGTAATGATTGCGTAGACCCTCAAATGCCAGGGCAGTACAAACACCCCACAAATGACCCCATTTTGGAAAGAAGACACCCCAAGGTATTCGCTGAGGGGCATATTGAGTCCATGAAAGATTTAAATTTTTGTCCCAAGTTAGTGGAAAGTGAGACTTTGTGAGAAAAAACACAAAAAAAAATCAATTTCCGCTAACTTATGCCCCAAAAACCTTTTTCTATGAACTCGCCAGGCCCCTCATTGAATACCTTGGGGTGTCTTCTTTCCAAAGTGTGGTCATATGTGGGGTATTTATACTGCCCTGGCTTTTAGGGGCCCTAAAGCGTGAGATGAAGTCTGGGCTCCAAATGTCAAAAAATGCCCTCCTAAAAGGAATTTGGGAACCTTTGCGCATCTAGGCTGCAAAAAAGTGTCACACATGTGGTATCGCTGTACTCAGGAGAAGTTGGGGAATGTGTTTTGGGGTGTCATTTTACATATACCCATGCTGGGTGAGAGAAATATCTTGGCAAAAGACAACTTTTCCCATTTTTTTATACAAAGTTGGCATTTGACCAAGATATTTATCTCACCCAGCATGGCTATATGTAAAATGACACCCCAAAACACATTCCCCAACTTCTCCTGAGTACGGCGATACCAGATGTGTGACACTTTATTGCAGCCTAGGTGGGCAAAGGGGCACACATTCCAAAGAGCACCTTTCGGATTTCGCAGGCCATTTTTTACACATTTTGATTGCAAAGTATTTTTCACACATTAGGGCCCCTAGAATGCCAGGGCAGTATAACTACGCCACAAGTGACCACCTTTTGGAAAGAAGACACCCCAAGGTATTTTGTGATGGACATAGTGAGTTCATGGAAGTTTTTATTTTTTGTCACAAGTTAGTGGAATATGAGACTTTGTAAGAAAAAAAAATCATCATTTTCCGCTAACTTGTGACAAAAAATAAAAAGTTCTATGAACTCACTATGCCCATCAGCGAATACCTTAGGGTGTCTACTTTCCGAAATGGGGTCATTTGTGGGGGTTTTCTACTGTCTGGGCATTGTAGAACCTCAGGAAACATGACAGGTGCTCAGAAAGTCAGAGCTGCTTCAAAAAGCGTAAATTCACATTTTTGTACCATAGTTTGTAAACGCTATAACTTTTACCCAAACCATAATTTTTTTGTCCAAACATTTTTTTTTATCAAAGACATGTAGACCAATAAATTTAGCGAAAAATGTATATATGGATGTGTTTTTTTTTTTTTGCAATATTTTACAGGTGAAAGTGAAAAATGTCATTTTTTTGCAAAAAATCATTAAATTTTGATGAATAACAAAAAAAGTAAAAATGTCAGCAGCACTGAAATACCACCAAATGAAAGCTCTATTAGTGAGAAGAAAATGAGGTAAAATTCATTTGGGTGGCAAGTTGCATGACCGAGCAATAAACAGTGAAATTAGTGTAGTGCAGAAGTGTAAAAAGTGGCCTGGTCATTAAGGGGGTTTCAGCTAGCGGGGTTGAAGTGGTTAAATATGTATTGTGACCTGTATTAATTGTCTTTGTGTGACCTGTGTCGATCATGTGTCCTCTTGTGATTTTCTAATAAATTATGTTACTTTTGGACTATTCTAGTACTACTAGTTTTATTTGCAATAGACTTGTCTCACTCCTTCTGGTTGGTTTTCTATGCTTTCCTACTTTAAATGTTGATCTCATATGTGCAGATTTCCACATGTTAAAGCATAGCCATATTTTGAAATCAGTATAATGCAATATTTTATGAATGAGATTGAACTACTGCATACTACTATGCATACTACTTTTGATTGATAGCTGTTGCTCTGTACAAGTTAATAGCATATTCGTCTCAATCAGCAGAGAGAGGAAGATGGAAAGAGAGCCAGCCTCAATAACAGCGGATAAATGGACACTGAACTGTGCTTGGGATAGCCTCCTCAACCCCCTTGCCCCCAAGACCTGTATCATACACTGCTTTCCTGCATGTGTGTGTGTTGAGATCATTCACTCAGTCACCACTGGAGGCAGGGTGCTTGAAAGAGAGCCTAGAAGACAGGAGTGTGAAGGAGCTTGTGGATTTCGTCAAGTCTTCTGGGAAAATGGTTGGAGCAACAGGCTGTGATCGTCAGAATAGTTAATCAATATCTGATCGTGGGGGTACAACTTTTGAAGAGACCATGCCTCTGCAATGAACACTGAGGCCTTTTCCTAGGCCAGTGAAGTCACATTCATTGGTCACATAGCGATGGCACAGCTCAGTCCTATTCAACTGAATGGGCCTGTGCTGTAATACAAAACACAGCCGCTGCAATGTACAGTGCTGTGCTTGCATACGCTGTGAGGAGGCCATGGCGCTCACTGGAGCACAGTGACCTCTTTAAATTGTTGATCGGTGGGAGTTTCAGGAGTCGAATCCTAACTAATATAGATATTGATGTGCTAAACTGAGGAAAAGCCTTCAGTATCATAATGTTAAAGAGACAGAAAGTGGAGCTAATTGATAAGCGTTTGCCATGTTAGCTCCTTCTGCACTGCTAGGGCCAAGCTCAGGACTCCAAATGGAGAGATTCCATAGTTCTTTATGCATGTGTGTCCCAGTATAGTTTAAAGGACCTTGGTTGGCTGGCCTACTTTTGTATGAATCCGTATGTAGGGTGATATATCTATAGTGTTGAACAGAGTCAGTCACTTACAATCTAGACGCCAAAAACAAGAGAGAAGGAAAACAAGCGCCAATCCCCGTTAGGACACAAAGTTGTGGAGAAAAATGATAATAAAGGAAAGCCAGGGGTGGGAAATGAGACGTAGGACTATCACATGATTTAAGAATAGTATGTGGTACTATAAGTGAACACAGCTATATAAAGGAAGGATATAAATAAATGGATATTATAATTAAAAAAATGTATAATAAAAATGTATAATAGAAATGGTGAAATGCCCCCCATTTACAAATGGCATAAACTTTTTTATTTTTTATTTTTTTTAATATCTCTTTATTTCCATCATCTCAACAAGAATAGAAAAAAATTCAACATGATAAAAAATTACATTTTTAGTATATAAAAAAAAAACATACCAATTTTTCCTATATATAAACATATAACTTCATTCCCCATTTTCCCACCCAAAACCCTTATGGTGGGGGGAGGGGGAGAGTGAGACGCAAGGAAAAAAAATAATAATAATCCATCTATCTAGCCCTAAAGCAACCAGTTCTTCCATAATTCATCAACACTTTTTACTTTTCTAGCGTAGCCCTCCATCGCTCGTTCTTCTTTAATCAGGTTATCTACTGCTTTTCTCCACTGTCCCACTGTTGGAGGGTCCGCCCCTACCCATTTCTTTAGTATAAGGAGTCTAGCTTGAAATAACACCTTACTCAAGACCATTCGTGTATCTCTATTCAACCTCAGATGTTTGTTTGCCCCCAAAATACAAATCATGGGGTCTTCCGATATTTGGACCTTCAAGGTTAAATATACAGTGTCCGTTATTTCTGTCCAGTATCTGAACAATCTTGGGCATCTCCAAAAACAATGTATTAAGTCAGCATTCTCTCCACATTTTGTACAGTTATCCGAAATTCTAACACCCATTTTTTTCAATATCTGTGGGGATCGATGGAGCCTATGAACTACAAAAAATTGTGAGATCTTATGTGAGCCCCTATTGGAGACTACTGCATAGTTTTTTAAAGCGTCATTCCATTTTTCTTCCGTAAAAGATTGTAGTTCATTTTCCCATTTTATCCTGGCAGGAATTATAACCCATTTCTTTTTTCCCTTCATCAATATCCTATATCTTTTTGCCGTTGCTCCTCCTCTTTCACCCGCATTAATAAAGTTATACAGTGTGTCAGATCTTTCCATCTTATATTTATCCTCTTGCAAAACTGTATGCAAAGCGTTCCTAAGCTGAAAATATTTATATATATCTTTTTGCGGTATACCGAACTCTCTAACCATTGTATTGAAGTCTTTCAATTTGCCCTGCTCAAATATCTGGTTTATATATTTCACCCCGTTTTTTTCCCAATCTATATACACCTTAATCCCCTGCAATTCCTTAAGATGCACATTTTTCGAAATAGGTGTATAATACAAAAACCCTTTAATCTCTAGTATTTTTTTAATTTCCACCCATATATATTCTAATAGATTTAAAATTCTATTTCCAGTATTATTTCTACCAAGTATATCTGATTCCATCACCTCTAAATAGTTCCATTCTTCTTTCCAACCCAATCTATTTAGTACCTGCTTACCCACTAAACCATTTAAACTAACTTTTATATGACCATATTGTGTAATTAAGTAATACAAAAACCAATTCGGAACAGCTAGTCCACCTTCACTCACTGGGAACTGAAGTATCTCTCTCTTTATTCTGGGGATCATACCTTTCCAGAGGAAATCTCCCATTAAGCTATCAAATAGTCTAAAAGTACCCTGCGGCAACCTAACTGGGGCATTTTGAAGGACATAGAGTATTTTAGGGAGGAAAACCATTTTTATTAAATTTACCTGGCCCTGTATTGACATCGGTAATCTTCGCCAGATATTTATTTTGGCCCTAAGTTCTTTTATAAGGGGGAGTACATTTAATTTTTCATATTCCCCAACATTTCCAGAAATTTCTATCCCTAAATATTTAAAGTTTTCATGTTTACCAAGCACCTGTACCTTTAGAACCCCCTGTGGTTGTGCATCTCCCAGCATCATCATGTGTGATTTACCCCAATTAATATTTAGTCCAGAAAAAAAGCCAAACCTATCAATTATATCTATAACTTTATTGAACTGATCCCCAGTATTTTGCATAAATAGGAGAATATCATCTGCGTACATTAGCAGTTTTTCTTCCCCACCCTCATAGTGAAAACCTTTAATCTCCCTATCACTTCTTATTATACATGCCAAAGGTTCAATCGCAATAGCAAACAATAGTGGAGAGAGAGGGCATCCCTGCCTAGTGCCCCGATATAGGGCAAGGGGCAGGGACAAGCTCCCATCCACCATTACTCTGGCTCTAGGGTTGGAATATATTAACTGTACCCACCTTATAATTCCATCCCCTATACCGAATCTTTTTAGTACTATCCATAAATATTCCCATTCAATACAATCAAATGCCTTTTGGGTGTCCAATGAAAGTACCGCTTTTTCCCCCACTTCTAATCTATTGGCTTCACTATTTAAAAACAACCTTCTTATATTTGAATATATCGTTCTTCCAGGTATGAATCCAGTTTGATCTTCATTAATTACACTTTTAATCACTTTTGATAACCTTTCGGCCAAAATGTTGGCAAAAATTTTGACATCCGTATTTAAAAGCGATATTGGCCTATATGATCCAGGGTCTAATTGTTCTTTACCCTTTTTTGGGATTAGTGTAATAATTGCCTCTTTCGTAGAATCTGGTAAATCCCCAATTTTTTTGGCCTCATCCAATGTTATTTTTAATTCGGGTACTAACACCTGGGAGAAAGTTTTATATATTTCAAAAGGTAGCCCATCACATCCTGGTGCTTTTTCAGGTTTTACCCATCCCAGAACCTTGTTTATTTCCGCCGTTGATATTTCTTTTTCTAAAAATTCATTTTGGGCATGCGATATCTCTCTGAGGGGAATCTGATCTAGGTAAAGCTCTAAATCTTATATTGTGTAATGTACCCTGGACTTATATAACTCCTGGAAATATTCCAGGAACACTTCTTTAATTCCTTCAGGTGTGTTAGTTACTATACCCCTTTTATCTTTAATTGCCCCTATCCAAGATTTGCCTCTTTGGTTTCTCACTATGCTTGCAAGAAGTTTACCAACTTTTTCTCCCTCTGAGGCTAACCGAATCCCTTGGAAAAGTAATTTTTTCCTGCTTCTATCCATTTGATATAGTTTTAACTTTTCCTGTTCTTCCTCCCATATTTTCTTATTCAGTTCAGTAGGGTATTTTGCACATGTTATTCCTGCTTCTTGAACTTTTTTTTCCAGTACGGTCCCCCTTTCCCTAGTGTTTTTTTTCTAGTAGTTCACTTTTTTGAAAAGCAGTCCTCTCAAATATGCTTTAGCAGTATCCCAAACGATTAGCCTACTCGCGGAGTGGTTATTCTCCCTAAAAAAGATTTTTAAATCTTCAGTTATACTCTCTTTATCTGAAATCATTGATAACCAATGAGGGTTGAACAGAGGTAAATTCTTCTTTTTATTCAATTCTTGTTCCATTACCACCGCATTATGATCTGATAAGGCCATGGGCAAGTACTTTATTTTAATCCTATTATAGGACATTAATTTTTTATTTCCCAGGACCATATCTATTCTAGACCAAGTTTGATGTGTTTTTGAATAGCAGAAATACATGATTTCATCCGGGTTCTGGAAACGCCAGACATCAACCCAATTAAATTCAAGGGCTAGTTTATAAAAATTTACATTCTGAGTTCTTCCCCCTCCGCTAGATGTTCTATCCCTGAGTGGATCCATTACCGCATTATAGTCTCCTATCGCTATCATTATAGCTATTCAGCATAAATCTATACAATTGATACAAAACATCTGACTTATATGGCGGAGGGATATATATATTTGCAATTACCATCTTAACCCCTTCTATATTACAATATAGAAAGAGGTACCTGCCATAGTCATCAGCCTCGCATGACAAACACTCCCATTTAATTTTATTATGGATCAAAATTGAGACCCCTCTTGAGTAAGTAGTATATACAGAATGGTAACTTTCCCCTATCCATTTTTTCTCCAACCATCTCAAAGATTCCTTATCTAAGTGTGTCTCCTGTAGGCAAATGATGGGTGGCAGGAACCTCTTCATCCACTCAAGGATAGCATATCTCTTTATTTTCTCACGTAAACCTCTAACATTCAATGAAACAATCCTGACCATCTAGCAGAGGGGGGAAGGAAAAGAAAAATAGAAAAAAAAAATAATAAAAAAAAATATATAATAACAGCGTCTCCCTTCCTCCCAACCCCCACATACCCACCCACCCCCCTTGAATAGCCCCCCCCCGCTAACCAGCAGTCGGGGTGACTCCATATCTTAACATATTGACTCCTTTCCCCTCCACGACCCCCCCAGCTTCAAAGGCCCTCTCCGTCCGCCCAGTCACTGACCTCCTCCGGACTCTGAAAAAAAAAACACGTCTTGCCTCTTATATTCTATCCTTAATTTTGCCGGGAACAATAAACTGTACTTTAGGCCTGCTTCCCTTAGTCTCTTTTTAACAGCAATATATTCTTTCCTATGGGCGTTAGTCTGAGCTGAATAATCTGGGAACAACCTTATCTTTACACCCTGTATTTGATATTTTTCAGAAATCCTTGCGTCGGATATAATTATATCACGATCCTTAGCCAGTAAACATTTGACCAATATCTGTCTGGGAAGTTCCCCTGGAGCCCGCTTTTTTGTAGGGACCCTATGCGTTCTTTCAATAGTAAAGAATGGGGAAAGAATACCCTCTTTACATTTTTCCCTTATCCATCTCTCCATATATTCCGTACAGTTATCGCCCTCTGCACGCTCTGGGATCCCTACACATCTTATATTAGATCTCCTTGATCTATCTTCCTGACTTATTAACCTCTGTTCCATCCTAATATTTGTTTCTCTTAACGAGACCACCTCTTTTTTAAATTTCTGTACTGAGTGTTCTAAAGCAGGGACCTTTTCCTCTATCGCATGTAGGCGCTGCCTTATTTTCTCCATCTCGTCCCGTATTACACTGACATCCGTTTGCACTGCCCCGATCTGGGTCACTATATTCCCCATTATGTTCTCCATCCTCGAGACAGTGCAAAATATATCTTTCATCATCTTCGCATCAATTTCTGTGAATGTCGGTACTGTTCCCCTTTCCCCCCCTTCACCTGCAATCCCGCTATCCTGTACTGAACCTTGGGACTCCAGTTCTATCGTTCTCTCCTTCTGTGGAGATCTAAAGCCTGGTGAGTTAGGAGCCAAAAATGTATTTAATCCCTGCTGTTTGGGCCCACTCTCTAACCCTGTAACTGATCTCCTACTCCCACCACCCATAGGACCTTTCTTGGGAGGCATTTTTTTGGTTCCCCCTTATCTCACCTTCCCTCTTCCCCTTTACCCTTCCACCCAACCACCACAAAGCAGGAAAAAAAAAAAATACCAAAAATACCAAAGTATCAAAACAGAGACCATCAAGTACGTTATAAATACTATCCTTATTTTCCGTAGGACTAATCAGAGTATTCTCTACACAAAAAAAAACAAAACGGTAATTTTCCACCATAAAGTAGAATTCAACAGCAAAAAAAAAAAATCAATCCTTGGTCCCAGTTTATCCAAGAGGGGTTTACAGGTGAAGGTATTAGAAATGTTAGATAGATTAGGTGTTAGACAGGACAGAGATTTACTCCAGGGCGAGACCAGGAACCGCGACTACCGGAAGGTACGGCTTTTAAGCCCAAATACAGGTTTTCAGTGGGAGATGAGGAGGAAAAAAAAAAAAAAAACACAATCAACGAGGGCAATATCTGCTTTTCAAAAAAAAAAAAAAAAAGAGCACACAAGATAACGTAAGTCTTAATCCGGGCAATATCCACTAATCTTCAAATATACGGGTAAAGGCGGGGAGGAGAGAAAAAAAAAACGAAAACCAAATCGATTAGTCATTAATAATTAGTCCTTTATATCCCAGTTGAATCGAGAATTTTTCAGAAGTTTTTTTTTTTTTTAAAGGGATTCTGGGGTCTAGTCTTTTTTTCCCCCCTTCTTTTCCCTCCTCCTCCCCCCTCCCAAGGGTTAGTCACAGGATTACTTATGGCCACTTGCCGGCCCTACAATATTCAATCCGACTTTTCTTTCATTCGATTCTTCACCCCCTCCTTAAAGTACACCTGGTGGTGTTATATTCACCAGCAGGGGAAGGAATCTTAGCAGCAAGGTAAGCAGGGGCACAAACTTCAATCCAGAGAAAAAAAAAAGGGGCAGAGTGCTTCCACCTACCGTAGGCAAAATCTGAGGGTCTCCAGTTCATCACCCCTGCCTACAAATGGCATAAACTTACACTAATATAAATGGTGAAAATATAATAAATGAAATGCCCCTCAGGACAATTTCACACATGTCACACTCACTTCACTAGGGGGTAGTCATCAGGATAAGCACATGAATCCAGTGCTTCTGATCAATCACCTTTAATACACATATGTGTATTAAAGGTGATTGATCAGAAGCACTGAATTCCTGCTGCCTTCCATTACTACTACTCTACATGTGATCCTGGCCGGGGGGTTTAGTCATACGTGTCATGTGCTTATCCTGATGACTACTCCCTAGTGAAGTGAGTGTGAAATTGTCCTGAGGGGCATTTCATGTATTATATTTTCACCATTTATATTAGTGTAAGTTTATGTCATTTGTGTGAAGCTGCCCTGGGGGGCATTTCACCATTTCTATTGTTAATTTTTATCATTAATTTTTTAATTATACTATCCATTTATTTATATCCTTCCTTTATATAGCTGTGTTCACTTATAGTATCACATACTATTCTTAAATCATGTGAAAGAGCTATCCAGCCCTACGTCTCATTTCCCACCCCTGGCTTTCCTTTATTATCATTTTTCTCCACGACTTTGTGTCCTAACGGGGATTGGCAATTGTTTTCCTTATCTCTTGTTTTTGGGGTCTATATTGTAAGTGACTGACTCTGTTCAACACTATAGATATATCACCCTACATACGGATTCACGAATGTGTGAGGTGTTTGTAGTCATGAACACTTTGTTTGAGCTGCCTCCCCCCTTCTTTCTCTTCCTCTCTCTTACACAACTTGAACCACCCCTGTCGGCGCCCAGAGTTCTTCATTCCTTTGGGATATGGTGTGATCCCCAAGTGTCTGAATTAACTTCCACTTTTTTGTGCTCTATTTTCTACATTTGTATGAGGCAGTCCTGCTCTGACTGCTCCCCTCCTGTTACCCATAGCAGAGGTCTGGCCAGCTGGATTAGGACCATGGTCTGCTTCCAGTTGAGCACCCCTGGAATATATGAGGTATGAAATACAAATGATTTCCTATGTTCTTACTTCGACTCCTTACTCCCTATCTGCTGCTTACAATAAAAATTGCCTTATATGGGTGTGTTGCCAATTTCTTTTGCATCCATATAAGTTATGTTTTGGTAACACATTAAATGGGTTTTCCACTCGAGAAATTAGTGAACTATTCTCTACATAGGTTAGCAATTAAAGATCAGTCAGCTGATTTCAGTAGCTGCTCAAGTCAATTATTAAACAGTAGATGGAGCAGGAGGTAAAAGGCTCTGTCTACATTCTGTCGGTGTAGTATACTACAGCTCAGCTTTCATTCATTTGGACCACGAAGGATGATAGGTCATGACTATCTAAAGTGGAATGCCCCTTTTAAGGTAAATTACAAGCAGCCAAAATAAAATAAGGAAATATTTAACCAAACAGTAATTTAAAGGCGTTTTCCTGAGACTTAAATACTAACAGATGTAAAGGCTATATGCACCTTTGGAGGCAATTTATGTTTATTGTTGCATTTTACTCATTTTTTGCTAAAAGTCAGATTTTCAATTGGCCTTTATTAAAAATATTGAGCCATTCTGTCACAGGTGTTAACTGTTTTTCTAGCTGGGTGACTGGTGCTTTCATTTTCACTTTGGGCCTGTCATCTAATAAACCTTATCTCTAAACTTATTACTAAGAGGTCATAAACACTTATTTAAGCCACATTCTTATTAGTAAGATAAGGATTGACTTTTAATGAGTGTTTATAATGTCAGAGAATGGAGATAAGGAGTCAGTCTGCTCCCCAGATGTCAGAAAAGACAGACAATCCGCAGGCTGCTACTATAGCATCTCAGCTATGTACACAAAAAAGGACTCCGTATTTATTATAAATACCAATTTAAAAAATGATTTTTAACTCAAAATACATACAATTCAATAATTAAAAAAAATGCCCCAAAGGACCTGTTTTTACTTTATAAAAGTAAACCAGTTTTTACTTTATAAAAGCGATATCTCACCCTGTAGCCCATGTTCCCTAGGTGTTATATCGCAATTTTTTTTCATGATATGCTCTTCAGTTGCGCTGCTGTGCCCCTCGTTCTGTTTATGCGCCCTGTATGCTAATTAATAGCATCGGAACAGGGAGGAGGAGACATCAGCTTTTCTCAGTGGGCGTCTCTTCTATCTGGCTGTGGCCCTGTCCAATCACAGCAGAGCACATCAGAGCCAGGTAGAATATGAGATGTTTTTTATCAATGGGTGTGACGCGCCACACTGTGATTGGACAGCGCCACAGCCAGATAGAAAAAACGCCCACTGAGAAAAGCTGTCTCCTCCTCCTTGTTTCGATGCTATTAATTAGCATACAGGGCACCTAAACAGAACAATGGGCACATTGGCGCAACGGAGGAGCATATCATGAAAAACATTAGTGATATAACACCTAGGGAACATGGGCTACATTGTGAGGTATCGCTTTTATATAGTAAAAACTGGTTTACTTTTATAAATAAAAACAGGTCCTTTGGGGCATTTTTTTTAATTATTGAATTGTATGTATTTTGAGTTAAAAATCATTTTTTAAATTGGTATTTATAATAAATACGGAGTCCTTTTTTGTGTACATAGCTGAGATGCTATAGTAGCAGCCTGCGGATTGTCTGTCTTTTCTGACATCTGGGGAGCAGACTGACTCCTTATCTCCATTCTCTGACATTATAAACCACTCATTAAAGTCAATCCTTATCTTACTAATAAGAATGTGGCTTAAATAAGTGTTTATGACCTCTTAGTAATAAGTTTAGAGATAAGGTTTATTAGATGACAGGCCCAAGTGAAATGAAAGCACCATCACCCAGCTAGAAAAACAGTTAACACCTGTGACAGAATGGCTCAATATTTTAATAAGGCCAATTGAAATCTGACTTTTAGCAAAAAATGAGTAAAATGCAACAATAAACTAATTGCCTCCAAAGGTGCATATAGCCTTTACATCTGTTAGTATTTAGTCTCAGAAAACGCCTTTAAATTACTGTTTGGTTAAATATTTCCTTATTTTATTTTGGCTGCTTGTAATTTACCTTAAAAGGGGCATTCCACTTTAGATAGTCATGACCTATCATCCTTCGTGGTCCAAATGAATGAAAGCTGAGCTGTAGTACTACACCGACAGAATGTAGACAGAGCCTTTTACCTCCTGCTCCATCTACTGTTTAATAATTGACTTGAGCAGCTACTGAAATCAGCTGACTGATCTTTAATTGCTAACCTATGTAGAGAATAGTTTCACTAATTTCTCGAGTGGAAAACCCATTTAATGTGTTACCAAAACATAACTTATATGGATGCAAAAGAAATTGCAACACACCCATATAAGGCAATTTTTATTGTAAGCAGCAGATAGGGAGTAAGGAGTCGAAGTAAGAACATAGGAAATCATTTGTATTTCATACCTCATATATTCCAGGGGTGCTCAACTGGAACAGACCATGGTCCTAATCCAGCTGGCCAGACCTCTGCTATGGTAACAGGAGGGAGCAGTCAGAGCAGGACTGCCTCTACAAATGTAGAAAATAGAGCACAAAAAGTGGAAGTTAATTCAGACACTTGGGGATCACACCATATCCCAAAGGAATGAAGACTCTGGGCGCCGACAGGGGTGGTTCAAGTTGTGTAGAGAGAGGAAGAGAAAGAAGGGGGGAGGCAGCTCAAACAAAGTGTTCATGACTACAAACACCTCACACATTCGTGAATCCGTATGTAGGGTGATATATCTATAGTGTTGAACAGAGTCAGTCACTTACAATATAGACCCCAAAAACAAGAGATAAGGAAAACAATTGCCAATCCCCGTTAGGACACAAAGTCGTGGAGAAAAAATGATAATAAAGGAAGCCAGGGGTGGGAATGAGACGTAGGGCTGGATAGCTCTTTCACATGATTTAAGAATAGTATGTGATACTATAAGTGAACAGCTATATAAAGGAAGGATATAAATAAATGGATAGTATAATTAAAAATTAATGATAAAAATTAACAATAGAAATGGTGAAATGCCCCCCAGGGCAGCTTCACACAATGACATAAACT
>NC_058082.1:353012618-353132912 GCF_014858855.1 Bufo gargarizans
ACACTCAGTGTACCCGCTGAATGAGGCGACTGTTAAAGCGTGCACCAGTCACTGTAGCATACACCAATCACTGAAAATAATGATGAAGCATATGACTGCGTAACGGCAATGTCCCAATCAAATGGTAACGTGGCCAATCACTGAAAATGCTGGTGGAGCATATGACAGCGTAACGGCACTGTCCCAATCAGATGAAGCAAATGGTAACTTAAAAATTATGTCGCTGTGTCTGTGACACTCTAGCCGAGACCGGACTAAACAGTAGTTGTGTTATAGCACAGTTCAATGTCCGGCACACTCACTGTTCGACATCCGCAATAGTCAATTGGACTGACTTCACATGCACTGGATAGTAACGTAACTCACAATCTCTTTGTACAAGTTGAGATGCTCATATGCGAGCCCAGTCTTACCCCTCTTCACTGTCTCACCACAGCGCTGATCCCAGGTGGCAGCACACCAGCGGCATCCCACATGGTGTGCTCGGCCTGTGCGTGGCGTCCCACGTGACCTGGTTGTCTAGGGGAGCGGATGGACGCTCTGTTGACGTCAATGTTAAGCGACTGCTCCTCCAGTCCTTGGGTTCAAGCAGATTTTCTAGCTTTTCTCCTTTGCTTACTGGCTTTCTTTTCCTTTAGATGATTACACGCTCACTCTGTATCGCCAGACGCGTTTCGGGATCTTACGCCCCTTCCTCACTGGCCAACTGAGTGAGCCGATCCTCACTCCTTATATATGGGATACGCCCGCCCACATTCCAACATTTTCCTTGTGGGTTTATTACTCTGTGGAGTTGATTCCTTGTGGGTTTCCTACTCTGTGGAGTGGATTGGACTCCCATACCTTATATACTGATCATGCATACATTTGTTACATAGAGTAAACACAATAATTGCAGAGAGTTAAAACAATAAATAATCCCCTTAATCATTAAATGCCTATCAGTATCTAATCAGTCTCATATTAAAGAAGACTGAACTCACAGCATCCCTATATCTAATATTCTTCCATGGGTGCTGCGATGTTCACCCAAAACAAATGGCAGGGATAATGTAGCCTCGAGGAGCCGTCCGGCAAGGAGGGGAGATCACAGTGTCGATAAACGGCCAGACTGCGATGTCCCATCCCTACCGGACAACCTCCCTCTCAGAGGAACCCAAAGACCTCCATTTCGGCTTTTAGGCCCCTGGGGATAATTGTGTCATATTCAAAGATCCTCTGGAATTCCTGTCTTGACATGTGTGCGATATGGTTCCCCCCTCTCCATACCTTTTTGACTCTCTCTATGGCCATAAATCTCAGACCAGTTGGGTCACAGTTATGTTTGATTTTAAAATGTTTGGATAATGAATGCGTCTCAAGACTTTTCTTAATATTTGCCACATGTTCCGCTACTCTCTTTTTGAGCGTTCTTTTTGTTCTGCCTATATATTGCTTCCTGCACCCGCATTGTAGCAAATATATGACATCTGTGGAATCACAGGTCAAGCATTCCTGTATCTCCAAACTGAATGAGTTAACTGTGCATTCTACTTTTGTGTTTTTTGGGGGGAAACTAGTAATCCTACAGTTAGCACTGTCTTTCTTCACTTTAACCGTCGGGGCTATTTTTCCAGCTAGGTTACTAGCCCTTTTGTACGTAATCTTGGGTACTTCACTCAGAAGAGGACCAACTACCTTATCATTCAATAGCTGTCCCCAGTGTTTCTGAATGCTCCTTTCCATCATTTTGTATTGAGAATTAAATGGAAAGATAATCCTCAATGCTTCATCTCGTGGCTGGGGGTCACTGGCCAAGAAGGAGTCTTTTCTTTCCATTCTTTTTACCTTTTCCAGTGACCTATTGATTACCTGGACTGGGTAGTCTCTTTCTAACAATTGTTGTTTCAACCCAGTCGCTTCCTCCTCAAATTTGCTGTCATCAGTACAGTTCCGCTTTAATCTGCGGAACTGACTGGTCGGCACATTTATCAGCTATCGAGGAAGATGGCAACTGGCAAACCTGATGAAGCTGTTTTTTGCGACTGGCTTGAAAAACGCATTACAGTGCAGTTGGTCCCCCTTCACCCATATTTCCAAATCTAAAAATTCCACTTTTAATTTGCTGACACTGGGGCTAAACACCAGGTTCCTATCATTGATATTGATGTTTTTGAGGAACAAATCCAGGGATTCAGTTGTATCCTGCCAAATAAACAGAATATCGTCTATGTAGCGCCGCCATGCATTTAACAGCATGGTTAGGGAATTTTATGATTAAGGGGATTATTTATGGTTTTAACTCTATGCAATTATTGTGTTTACTCTATGTAACAAATGTATGCATGATCAGTATATAAGGTATGGGAGTCCAATCCACTCCACAGAGTAGGAAAACCAGAAGGAATCCACTCCACAGAGTAATAAACCTACAAGGAAAATGTTGTAATGTTGGCGGGCGTATCCGATATATAAGGAGTGAGGATCTGCTCACTCAGTTGGCCACTGAGGAAAGGGCGTAAGACTCCGAAACGCGTCTGGCGATTACAGAGTGAGCGTGTAATAATCTAAAGGAAAAGAAAGCCGGTAACCAAAGGAGAAAAGCTAGAAAATCAGCTTGAACCCAAGGATTGGAGGAGCAGTCACTTAACATTGACGTCAACAGAGCATCCATCTGGTACCCTAGACAACCAGGTCATGTGGGACACCACGCACAGGCCGAGCACACCACGTGGGACACCGCTGGTGCGCTGCCACCTGGGATCAGCGCTGTGGTGAGACAGTGAAGACCGGGCTCGCATATGAGCATCGCAACTTGTACAAAGAGATTGTGAGTTACGTTACTATCCAGTGCATGTGAAGTCAGTCCAATTGACTATTGCGGATGTCGAACAGTGAGTGTGCCGGACATTGAGATTGTGAATTACGTTACTATCCAGTGCATGTGAAGTCAGTCCAATTGACTATTGTGGATGTCAACATTGAACTGTGCTATAACACAACTACTGTTTAGTACGGTCTCGGCTAGAGTGTCACAGACACAGCAACTGAATTTTTACGTTACCACTTGCTTCATCTGATTGTACAGTGCCGTAACGCTGTCATATGCTCCACCAGCATTTTCAGTGATTGGTCACGTTACCATTTGATTGGGACATTGCCGTTACGCAGTCATATGCTTCATCATTATTTTCAGTGGTGTATGCTACAGTGACTGGTGCACGCTTTAACAGTCACCTCATTCAGCGGGTGCACGGAGTGTTGGTTACACAGTCTCTGCACGAGTGGGGTCCCCATGCCAATCATTTTTTATATGTATGTGGTACATGTATGTTTTAATAAAATTTTTAGGGGTATGTTCTTTGAATTTTAGAATATTAAAGTACATCAATATTATCATCACTGTTTGTGTTTCCCTTTTGAGTGTGCCCCCTCATATTTGTTTACACTTCATTTGCTCTCATTGGTCCTGAGGGTGGGACCTGAGGGTGAGCACCTTATCCATATGGAGAGGGGGTGAGACGCTGTATTTCTTTGATTTAGCTATTTCAAAAATATATTACAATATATTTGTGATATATTTTTCAATACATGTTCCAATGCATGCTGAAACATATTTTAAAAATATATTTAGGCATGCATTGTGAAATATGCTGTGAATATATAATAGAATATATGTATATATCACATGCATTTATAAATGTATTTAGTAATATATTACTGTGGCCATAAATATATTTCAAAATGTATTTTGGAAGACATTGTGAAATATGCTGTGAATACAGGGCTGGTGCAAGGATTTTTGCCACCCTAGGCAAAAGCTAATTTTGCCGCCCCTTGACTCCGCCCATTGACTCCACCCATTGACCATACCCCTTTACCCGACCCCTTTTTCGGCCACCATGACCAGCTAATTTTAGATATTCCCCCACTAAGTAATATTGCCCCCACATACAGTGCACAGTGCCCTCCATTATGTAATTTGCCCCCCAGTGCCCCCACTAATACTGCCCCCACTAATACTGCCCCCACATACAGTGCCCTCCATTATGTAATTTGCCCCCCAGTGCCCCCACTAAGTAATATTGCCCCCACATACAGTGCACAATGCCCTCCATTATGCAATTTGCCCCCAGTGCCCCCTCTAAGTAATACTGTCCCCACAGAAAGTGCACACTGCCCATTATGTAATTTGCCCCCCAGTGCCCCCACTAAGTAATATTTCCCCCACATACAGTGCACACTGCCCTCCATGATGTAATTTGCCCCCCAGTGCCCCCACTAAGTAATACTGCCCCACATACAGTGCCCTCCATTATGTAATTTGCCCCCCAGTGCCCCCACTAAGTAATATTGCCCCCACATACAGTGCACAATGCCCTCCATTATGTAATTTGCCCCCCAGTGCCCCCACTATATAATAGTGCCCCCACATACAGTGCCCTCCATTATGTGATTTGCCCCCCCAGTGCCCCCTCTAAGTAATACTGCCCCCACAGACAGTGCACACTGCCTATTACATAATTTGCCCCCCAGTGCTCCCACTAAGTAATACTGCCCCCACATACAGTGCCCTCCATTATGTAATTTTCCCGCCAGTGCCCCCACTAAGTAATACTGCCCCCACATACAGTGCCCTCCATTATGTAATTTTCCCCCCAGTGCCTCTACTAAGTAATATTGCCCCCACATACAGTAATATTGCCCCCACATTGCCCCCAATACTGAACTGCCCCCACAGACAGTGCACAGACTCAATCACACTCCAGCCTGCCTCCATTATGTAATTTTAAATTGCCGCCCAAAAAAACCCTACCCCCGTACATACTTGTGTTGCTCGCTGACGCTGATGATCCTGTTCCAGTACTTGCCACGGGTGTCTTTGTCTAGTGATCTTTCCTACCCCCGTAATATTTGAATACCTTCAGTCGTCACTTCCTGTTGTGACGTCCCCCGGATATGACGATAGGATCGTGTGTATTGGTGTGAGATCCTGCGAGACCCGAGACCTGCGGTCTCGCGGGATCTTGCACTGAAGTGACTGAACAGGGGCAGCACATCCACCATGATCCGGCCGGCGGCGGCAACTAAGGAACAGCCGAACAGGAGGAGTCAAGACAGGGCCGGCGCCACCCATAGCAGATCATTAATGCAGAGCAGCAGATAATGTCAGACATGGATCACAGGTAGGGGGCGTTGCGCGGGCGGCGGCTAGGAATCGGAAGAAGATGTTAGTCACTTAGGGATGGATCTCACAAGTAGGGGGCGTGTCACGGGCGGCGGCTTATAGTACTCGGGATTCGGACTCCAGAGCGCCGGCGCCCCCAGGCAGAGTGCGCTCTACGCGGTGGCCTACACTGCTTATGGGTGGCACCGGCCCTGTGTGAATATGTTCTAGAATATATATTACATGCATTTATAAATGCATTTAGTAATATATTACTTTGGCCATAAATATATATCAAAATGTAATTTGGAATGTACTGTGAATATGTTCTGGAATATTATGTTGAATGTACTTCTGAATGCAAAATATGTGAGGGCGAAATAAAAAGAAAACACTTTGCTATTATATTCTGAAATGCATTTGTAATGTATTTTATATATCATAGACCTATAAAATCGTCAAGTATTAGGCCCCTTTCACACGGGAGAGAATTCCGCACAGGTGCAATGCGTGACGTGAACGCATTGCACCCAGACTGAATCCGGACCCATTCACTTCAAAGGGGCTGTGCAGACGAGCAGTGAGTTTCACGCATCACTTGTACATTGTGTGAAAATCGCATCATATTCTATATTTTGCGTTTTTCACGCAATCAAGGCCCCCTAGAAATTAATGGGACTGGGTGAAAATCGCATGGCATCTGCAAGCAAGTGCAGATGCAATGCGATTTGCACACATGGTTGCTAAGAAGATGAAGGATGAGTGACCCGGGACCCCATTTACTTAAAAAAAAAAAAATCATTCAATTGTTTGCGCACCTGTGATCCTCTTCTTTGTTATTCTTAAAGGACCTGCAAAAGGACCTTCGATGACGTAATCATGCTCAATAAGTGGTGACATCAGCTCAGTTCCTGCTGAATGAAGATAGAAGGATCTTATGTCACATCAAAGGTCCTTTTGAAGGTCCTCAAAGAAGAAGAAAGAAGACAATACCTGGCTGTGTGATCAAGTGGATGAGTTAATTTTTTTATTTTATTTTTTTAACCCCTCAAGGCACATTTTAGAAAGCATTCTGTATTAAGAATGTTATTATTTTCCATTATAACCATGTTATAGGGGGAAATAATAAAATCTACACAACACTGAATCCAAACCCGAACTTCAGTGAAGAAGTTCGGGTCTGGGTACCACATTCAGTGTTTTCCTCACGCGCGTGCAAAATGCATTGCACTCACACCGAAAAAACTGAACAACGCAATCGCAGTCAAAACTGACTGAATTGTGTACGCACCCGCAATGCACCCGGGATGCATCCGGAGAAAATCCGGAACACCCGTGTGAAAGAGGCCTTTCTGGTAGTTTTTATAATATATTTCCAATGCATTTCAAATATAATCCACTACATTAAAAAATGTATACCAATCAATATCTTACAACACACACAATGCAAGTACAGCAACCAATCGTTCACGCCCCCTAGAGGACCAGAAGGGAGACTGCGACACAGAACAGATACAACACATCCCCACAATGCATCATGGTTTCCTCCTCTCTGTCCCAGAGACAACCGAGGGCAATCCAATTATCTCTCAGGACAAAGGGGAGATCGCCAATACACATGTGGAGACAACAGGACAGACATCACCATTTAAACACACAATGGGACAATATGGTTCTATTGTCCCAAGCATATTCCTCCCAAGCTGACAAGTTACACTTATTATAAATTGCTACAACTTTGTGAGGTTACATTGTCCATACATATAACTTACATCAATTTAAACAGTATAACTTGAGGACAAACCTATCCAAAATTCACTTGAATAGTTGCAGGGGTTTAAAAGTTAGCAAAAGTATCTCAAAGGGCCGTAATCCTGGGGCAGGAGGCGAGCCCCCTCCAAAACACCGTGGCGAGGTTGGTTTTGCCACACATCTCCCCCCCCAGGGAAGACTAACCAGATACCTGACCTCATGCCGGTCGGTACCTGAGTTAGTCTGGCAGCCCACCCACAACCCAATACTGGACCTGTTGAATTTTGGGGCCTGGCTCTGTTCTGTAGGTCCCCAGCTGTTGATTGTGCATCTGCTACTCCTTGCTTTGTGGTTCTCCAGCTTGGAGCTGTAGGTACTTGGTGGGCAGAGGCCGACTGCGCTCTGCCCAGATGCCAGCTCTTCCGCTGGGGTGAGGGGGGTACAAGCCAGTCCTGTAACAAGGGGGTCGGTGGAGCAGAGGCTAGCGGCTCTCTGCCCTGATGCCAGCTCTTCCGCTGGGAAGGGATCAGTGGGTATTGCAGGCTCATCCCCTGCCCCCAGAACTCGGTTGGGAAGTAGCTGGGAAGGGGAGGGCTCGCTTACCTCCTCCTCCTGGTATCCCTGCGGAGATGGCTGGAGATCTGGTTGTTTGAGGGGGAGACCGACTGTCTCCTCTTTGGCTAAACAGCCCTGTTGCTGGGGGAAAGGACCGACTGTCCCTACCCCCTGTGCTGTGAGTGCAGAGACCACGGTCCCATCTGCACAGTTGTGGGGCTTACTGTCTCCCCCTGGTGCGTTAAGCTGCCGCTGGGGAATGGAGACTAGGCTCCCAATTCCCTGTACATCACACGGCCGCTGGGGAATGGAGACTGGGCTCCCAATTCCCAAAAAATCATGCTGCTGCTGGGGGGCAGGAACAACTACCTCTGCCCCCTGTAACTCAGCCTGCCGCTGGGGAGGGAGGACGTTGCTCTCCTCTCCCTGCATTTCACACTGCCTTCCCGGCATATCACTCTGCTGCTGGGGGGCAGGAACAACTACCTCTGCCCCCTGTAACTCAGCCTGCCGCTGGGAAGGGAGCACGCTGCTCTCCTCTCCCTGCAGTTCACACTGCCGCTGGGGAATGGAGACTGGGTTCCCTCTGTCCCGCAACTGTAACTTCCGATGGAGGTCCACCCAACGTGGCAGCTGACCGCCACCTTCTGCCCGGTATAGTAGGGTCTTGAACACTAGACTCCTCACAAACTTCACGTATTTCTCAGCTGGATTGGGTCCGAAGAAGTTCAGCCGCAACCACATCATACGGTCAAATTCCTCAACAGAGTATCTGTACTCCACTGCTGGTGCTTTTAGGGTCGCTGTACTGAGACATGCGTTCCCCTTAAGTTGTAAAATCCAAAGAAATGGTGTCTCCTGTAGCTGTCCTTCTGGCTGTAGGAACGATCCCGCTGCTTGCCACCAATTGTAACGGACCGTTTCAGCAGACAAGGGGTTAAAATCCGTTTAGGCGATATGCCCCTTTCTGAGAGACAGGCACAGCTACTGCAGAACACCAAACTCCCGAACTGGATACAAAATAGCACTCCAAACTGGAACCTCGCGAATAGCTGCCTGCAGACGAACAGGAAAAGCATACAGTCAGCTTACACTCCTGGCAATCAGTCTCCAACAGCATACAGGAAATCCCCCCAATGACGAGACAAGGCTCCGTGTTCAGGGTCAAGCAGTGGTCTGACTGTACTTCAGGTACAGCCTCTTTTATTCATAAAAAACAAACATAGTACTGCCCACAGGGTTTTGAAATCCAACCAATCAATATCTTACAACACACACAATGCAAGTACAGCAACCAATCGTTCACGCCCCCTAGAGGACCAGAAGGGAGACTGCAACACAGAACAGATACAACACATCCCCACAATGCATCATGGTTTCCTCCTCTCTGTCCCAGACACAACCGAGGGCAATCCAATTATCTCTCAGGACAAAGGGGAGATCGCCAATACACATGTGGAGACAACAGGACAGACACCCAGCATATTCCTTCCAAGCTGACAAGTTACACTTATTATAAATTGCTACAACTTTGTGAGGTTACATTGTCCATACATATAACTTACATCAATTTAAACAGTATAACTTGGGGACAAACCTATCCAAAATTCACTTGAATAGGTTCAGGGGTTTAAAAGTTAGCAAAAGTATCTCAAAGGGCCGTAATCCTGGGGCAGGAGGCTGGCAAACAGCCCCCTCCAAAACACCGTGGCGAGGTTGGTTTCGCCACAAATAGCACTGCCATAACAGTGAACTCCACAGATGCCCCCATAACAGTGAACTCCACAGATGCCCCCATAACAGTGAACTCCACAGTGCCCCCATAACAGTGTCATCCACAGCACCGCCATAACAGTGATGTCCACAATGCCCCCAAAACAGTGACCTCCACAGTGCCCCCATAACAGTGACCTCCACAGTGCCCCATAACAGTGAACTCCACAGATGCCCCCATAACAGTGAACTCCACAGTGCCCCCATAACAGTGTCATCCACAGCACCGCCATAACAGTGATATCCATAGCACCCCCATAACAGTAACCTCCACAGTGCCCCAATAACAGTGACATCCATGTCGCCTAATAACAGTGACATCCACATCGCCTAATAACAGTGACATCCACAGCGCCCCTCTTGTGCCATTCTATGCCCCCTTGTGCCATCCTTTGCACCCTTGTTTGCCATCCATTACCCCCTTGTGCGACCCAGCGCCACTTGTGCCATCTAGCACCCCTTGTGTTATCCTGTGCCCCCTTGTGCCATCCAATGCCCCTTGTGCCATCCAATGCCCCTTGTGCCATCCTGTGCCTCTCTTATGCCATCCAGCGCCCTTTATGCCATCCTGTGCCCCCTTGTGCCATCCATCTCCCCTCTTGTGCAATCCTGTGCCCCCTTGTGCCCCTCTTGTGCCATCCAGCTCCCCTCTTGTGCCATCTTGTGCCCCTTGTGCCATCCAGTGCCACCTTGTACTATCCAGCGCCCCTCTTGTGCCATCCTGTGGCCCCTGTGACATACACAGCATAGCAATCAGCCTCTATAGCGATGTAAGCACTGTGCAGGAGTCAGTACAGGCTTCACATAGAAGCCTGTACACTCTGAAGACGGCCGGCGGTCCCGGCGCATGCACAGTAGTGTTCAAGAGACGGGACTGAGGGAGGACGGCAGGAGGCTGTGATATCAGTGATGACGTTTCTTCTCCTGCCTCAGGCTAGAGAAGAAGAAAATGGCATTGGACCGGAAGCCTCCAAAAGGCTTCAGGAGCGGTCACGTGACCGTGAATAAAATCATAGGAAGGGCTGCGCTGTGGAGGGTAAGTATTGATGTAATAACCTTCCTTCCTCATGTAAAGAAGATGGGCAATTTTTCAAGTTTGGGCCGGAGAACCCCTTTAATACAAATTTCACTGTAACTCTAACCTTGAGTCAAAAAAAGATCATACATTTGCGCCCTGCTAGAGGAAATTTGCTTAACCAATCACATAGCAAAGATTTTATTGTAACCCTTATCTGGTGTAAATTATAATATAACATAGTCTTGGATGTATGATTGTTTCGTGTACGTTACTGTTCTTGTCAATTCACATTACCAAATCAGAATTTGTAAATTGTCAATGGGCCAACAGTTCACGCAGTCACTAAAAAATTACCAGTCATGTACTGTTCACAGTCTTCCCAGTGTTGAATTCCATGCATATATCCACTTGGCATAAATAAAGAATGCAGTTTAATTATTTATTCTTAATTATTGTGTTTAAAGAGGACCTTTCACCGATTATGACACTGTGAACTAAGAATACAGACATACAGAGCGGCGCCCGGGGATCTCACTGCACTTACTATTATCCCTGGGCGCCGCTCCGTTCTCCCGCTATGCCCTCCGGTATCTCCGGCCACTAAGTTATAGTAGGCGGAGATTTCAGTCACTAAGTTATGGTAGGCGGAGTCTGCCCTTGTTCTGCTCTAGCGCTGGCCAATCGCAGTGCAGAGCTCACAGCCTGGGAGGTTATTTTCTCCCAGGCTGTGAGCTCTGCAATGCGATTGGCCAGCACTACAGAAGAACAAGGGCAGACTCCGCCTACCATAACGTTGTGACCGGAGATACCGGAGGGCATAGCAGGAGAACGGAGTGATGCCCAGGGATAATAGTAAGTGCAGTTAGATCCCCGGGCGCCACTCTCCGTGTTCTTAGTTCACAGTGTCATAATCGGTGAAAGGTCCTCTAAAACGTGTTATAAAACATAAAATACTTTATTAACATATTTTGTTATTGACTTATTTTAAAACAGTAAAACTAGATTAAAATGACAGTCCCTTTGACATTTAAAATCTTTAGCTATTTTATAGCAATTTTTTTTCCCATTTTTTATACACATTCCAAGTCAATTTTACAAACATGTTTTACAAAATATATGTCTAAATGCCTTTTTAGATGTTAAAACATGATGAAAATATATTTAAAAAAATGTCTTTGGAAAATGCATTTAGGTTAAGTTTTTAGAATACATTTACCAGTATATTTTAAAATAAATGTTAAGATCAATTTTTTTTATGTTTAAAATATCTGAAAAATATGCACTTAAAATATATTATAAAATATGTATCTTTGGAAAATACATTTTAATTACATTTTTGGAATGCATTCCCAAATACAATTCAAAATATACGTTGAAATGTCTTTTTTTACATGTTAAAAAATCTAAGTATATTTTAATTACATTTTTGGAATGCATTCCCAAATACATTTCACAAAATATCTTGAAATGTCTTTTTTTACATGTTAAAGAATAAAAAAAAATATTTTAAAAATATATTTTCAAATATATGTCTTTGGGAAATACGTTTGAAATACATTTTTGGAATACATTCCCAAATACATATCGAAATGTGTGCTAAAATGTGTTACTTCCCATGTTAAAAAATTTTGCAAAAATATATTTTTTCAATATATGTTCAAATATATGTCTTTGGAAAATACATTTGAATTACATTTTTGAAATGCATTCCCAAATACATTTCAAAATATATGCTTAAATTTATTTTATTCCATGTTAAAAAATATCTGACAAATATATTTTAAAAATATATTTTCAAATATACAACTTTGGAAAATATATTTTCATTTACATTTTTTTAAATATATCTTAAAATATATTTGAGTCAGACAATATATTGTAAATATATGTTACATATATAAATTATTTTGCTAAATATATTTGAAATATATTTCTCTTCCATATGGTTATTTCTCAGTCTACTCTTCCCTGCTCTGATGGTCTTCTCTTACCAAATGGTAACAATACAAATTGTGACCTGGATGTGTTGAATCCCTAATGATACTACTTGCCCTCTTCTGCAGGCGGCTAGCATACCTGTATCCAAACTCGGAAGCTCAGCCCCCACAATTCTCTTGGCAGTTTTAACTATCCTAGTCAAATCCCACCCATCCCACACGGTGATACAATGGGAGAGAAAAAATTGTTAGGCCTTCTTCACTTAATAGGACGTATTGATCATCTGAGCCAAATCCTTTGTTTTAAGAAGCCCCACTTCCCCTCCATTTATATAGAAAGGAAGACGGTCCATTTTTCTGATTCTTCTAATATAAATTATAACTTATTTTTTCTTGGCTACATTAAGAACTAAGATTTCTAATAATTAGTTAAATAGAAGCAGTATAAAAATAAATAATGGGTAACAAAAAGAATGAGGGAAAGAAAGAGCTGTCACACTCTGCCCCTCTCTATAGCGTGGCTGCTGGAATTAGAGCCCAGATCTAAAGATACCTAGCTCGCCACCTTATGGACAACATCAAAACCAAAAAAACTTGAGATCCAATACCCTGATCACTGAGCAGGATAAATAAAGCAAATGGCTGCTAGCTCCAATAACATAAGAGTAATATACAAACCGGATTCCCAAAAAGTTGGGACACTAAACAAATTGTGAATAAAAACTGAATGCAATCATGTAGAGATGGCAAATGTCAATATTTTATTTGTAATAGAACGTAGATGACAGATCAAATGTTTAATCCGAGTAAATGTATCATTTTAAAGGAAAAATACATTGATTCAAATTTTCACGGTGTCAACAAATCCCCAAAAAGTTGGGACAAGTAGCAATAAGAGGCTGGAAAAAGTACATTTTAGCATAACGAAGAGCTGGAAGACCAATTAACACTAATTAGGTCAATTGGCAACATGATTGGGTATAAAAAGAGCTTCTCAGAGTGGCAGTGTCACTCAGAAGCCAAGATGGGTAGAGGATCACCAATTCCCACAATGTTGCGCAGAAAGATAGTGGAGCAATATCAGAAAGGTGTTACCCAGCGAAAAATTGCAAAGACTTTGCATCCATCATCATCAACTGTGCATAGCATCATCCGAAGATTCAGAGAATCTGGAACAATCTCTGTGCGTAAGGGTCAAGGCCGTAAAACCATACTGGATGCCCGTGATCTCCGGGCCCTTAAACGACACTGCACCACAAACAGGAATGCTACTGTAAAGGTAATCACAGAATGGGCTCAGGAATACTTCCAGAAACCATTGTCAGTGAACACAATCCACCGTGCCATCCGCCATTGCCAGCTGAAACTCTACAGTGCAAAGAAGAAGCCATTTCTAAGCAAGATCCACAAGCTCAGGTGTTTTCACTGGGCCAGGGATCATTTAAAATGGAGTGTGGAAAAATGGAAGACTGTTCTGTGGTCAGACGAGTCACGATTCAAAGTTCTTTTTGGAAATCTGGGACGCCATGTCATCCGGACCAAAGAGGACAAGGAAAACCCAAGTTGTTATCAACGCTCAGTTCAGAAGCCTGCATCTCTGATGGTATGGGGTTGCATGAGTGCATGTGGCATGGGCAGCTTGCATGTCTGGAAAGGCACCATCAATGCAGAAAAATATATTCAGGTTCTAGAATAACATATGCTCCCATCCAGATGTCATCTCTTTCAGGGAAGACCCTGCATTTTTCAACAAGATAATGCCAGATCACATTCTGCATCAATCACAACATCATGGCTGCGTAGGAGAAGGATCCGGGTACTGAAATGACCAGTCTGCAGTCCAGATCTTTCACCTATAGAGAACATTTGGCGCATCATAAAGAGGAAGGTGCAACAAAGAAGGCCCAAGACGATTGAACAGTTAGAGGCCTGTATTAGACAAGAATGGGAGAGCATTCCTATTTCTAAACTTGAGAAACTGGTCTCCTCGGTCCCCAGACGTCTGTTGAGTGTTGTAAGAAGAAGGGGAGATGCCACACAGTGGTGAAAATGGCCTTGTCCCAACTTTTTGGGGATTTGTTGAAGCCATGAAATTCTGATTCAACATATTTTTCCCTTAAAATGGTACATTTTTTTTCAGTTGATTTTCATGATTTATGTTCTATTCTGAATAAAATATTAGAAGTTGGCACCTCCACATCATTGCATTCAGTTTTTATTCACGATTTGTATAGTGTCCCAACTTTTTTGGAATCCGGTTTGTATAAGGGCAAAGAGCCCCAGTGGCTAGAAGCTCCAAACAGGGAGGTTCATCCATTGAGTTTGTCATGACCATGTGTAGGCATTCCTAAGAAGGCTACCAAAAGTGAAAAAGCGGGGAAAGATAGAAAGTAAGGGAAATTCAAATATAGTGAAAAGTGTAAACTGCATGGTAGCACCTAGTTAACATTGAATAATGACCAAAGTCCTCTAAGGGAAAGGAAAATGTATTCCATACAATTTTGTACATTACATGTACATATCTTTATATTATTGAAATAACACTGGATGTCATCTATACAGTGCCAAATTGTGTACATCAAAAGTTATAAGAAGGATAGGGATGATAGAAATTCAGGGAAGAAGAGAGGAATTCAGTTTAAATCAATAGCAATTCCAGGGCTGGTCTGCCCACATGGCAATTCTAAATCCAGATCAACTGATGCTGGAGTGAGTGGCATCAGGCTAGGTCAAAACATCCAGGGCTTGAGCCCTGGATGTTTCGCAGAGAGCCTTGAAAGTAGTGGCCACTGTACAACTTGATTGTCATTATCATAAAGTTGAGTAGTGCGGCCAGGCAAAAGAACCAAAGGAACCAAATTGATTAATAGATAAGCAATTATATTAGGCCCTGATTCACAAATTGGGGTGATACACCTTTCTCATTCTACTGTTTGTTGTGTGTCTACATTAATTAAAGGATAAGAAACTCTGTTAGGCCTTGATTCACAAAGCATTCATTTTAACCGCTACCCGACCGCCTAACGCAGGGATTTTTTTTTCACTGCACAATCACTACACAAGCGCTGCGGCGCTAAAAATAAATAAATCAGTTTTGATCAATCACAGCGGGTTCCTGTACTTCGCTAGCCTCCCATTTGTAAGACAGCCTTGCTTTTTTTCTTGGGTAGTCTCAGGGATAGTGATGTTCCGAATAGTTCGCCGGCGAATAGTTCGCCGGCGAATAGTTCCCGGCGAACATAGTTTGTTCGCGTTCGCCGCTGCGGGCGAACATATGCGATGTTCGGTCCGCCACCTATACATCATCATTGAGTAAACTTTGACCCTCTACCTCACAGTCAGCAGACACATTCCAGCCAATCAGCAGCGGACCCTCCCACCTCCAGGACAGCATCCATTTTAGATTCATTTGGAATCTGCATTCACAGTGAGAGGAGGGAGAGTACTGCTGCTGCTGATTCAATAGGGAAAGCGTTAGCTAGGGCATTGTTCTGTGTCCACAGACTCATCTGCTGTAAGGACAGCATCCAGACAGCACCCCAAAAAGCCCTTTTCAGGGCTGGTACATCAGCCTGCTTTTTTATATATATATATATATATATAAATATTGCAGTTGCCTAGCTGCCCGTGTGTGAGAGGCTGCAGGCTCAGTCATAGACAGCACTGTGTGCACAGTGCACACCATTCATACTGGGTGTGACAGAAAATACCTTGCAGATAAAAAAAAATATTATTTTTCTGTGATCTAATCACATTTGCAAGCCCGTTTGTGTCAGGCGCCCACACATACTGTATTGTGACCACTGGCTAGTGGCTGGCTAGGCCTGCACTCATACCGTTACAGGGTGTCATTCACTCAAATACCTTTCAGATAAAAAAAATATCTATTTTAAATTTAACTGTGATCTAATCACATTTGAAAGCCTGTGTGTGTCAGGCTCCCACACATACTGTATTGTGGCCACTGGCTAGGCCTGCACTCATATCGTTACAGGGTGTCATTCACTCAAATACCTTTCAGATTAAAAAAATATCTATTTTAAATGTAACTGTGATCTAATCACATTTGCAAGCCGGTGTGTGTCAGGCCCCCACACATACTGTATTGTGGCCACTGGCTAGTGGCTGGCTAGGCCTGCACTCATACCGTTACAGGGTGTCATTCACTCAAATACCTTTCAGATAAAAAAAAATTCTATTTTAAATTTAACTGTGATCTAATCACATTTGCAAGCCCGTGTGTGTCAGGCGCACACACATACTGTATTGTGGCCACTGGCTAGTGGCTGGCTTGGCCTGCACTCATACCATTACAGGGTGTCATTCACTCAAATACCTTGCAGATAAAAAAAAATATATTTAAAATTTAACTGTGATCTAATCACATTTGCAAGCCCGTGTGTGTCAGGCCCCCACACATACTGTATTGTGGCCACTGGCTAGTGGCTGGCTAGGCCTGAACTCATACCGTTACAGGGTGTCATTCACCCAAATATCTTTCAGAGGCAGGCCACGCCGCAGGGGCCGTCGTGTTCGTAGTGCTGTGATTTCCACTGGCCCTGGACTAATGCTCAGTGTTCAGAGGCCACGTACCCTGAACCCAAAAAATTCTTAGAAAATAGTTGACTGGCTTACACAGGACACCCAATCTATAACAGCTTCCGCTAATAACCTTGACGCACCATCCTCCTCCAGCTCAGCTTTAATCACCACTCTCCCGCCCGCCGCCACCACCACCACCACTACCACCACAGCCACTTCACTTCATCCCTCAGAGGAGTTATTTACACATCAGTTGGATGAAATTAGTGATGCGCAGCCATTATTGCCAGGGGATGTAGATAACAGGGATATGTCTCAGTCAGGCAGCATTGCACACATGGACATACAGTGTGATGATGATGATGATGATGTTGTACCCGCTGCTGCTTCCTTTGCTGAGATTTCAGATACAAGTGAAGTGGTTGATGATGACAATGTGTCCGTGAATGCCACGTGGGTGCCTGTTCGAAGAGAAGAAGAAGAGGGGGAAAGTTCAGATGGGGAGACAGAGAGAAGGAGGAGACGAGTTGGAAGCATGGGGGGTCGTCACATTGAGCTAGTGGCACAGTCAGACAGCATGTATCAGCACCCGGGGTCAGCCAGACAGCACGCCAATCAATGCATGCTGTTGCCACCACCAGAATGCCATCATTGCAAAGCTCAGCGAAGGCACATGATCGCACATCACAAACGCTTATGGGATCAACACATGATGACGAGTAGAAGCAGCACACAAGCTCAAAGCCCGGCGTCTGACAGCTGGCTTGCATACAGTGTTGGGACAAGGGTCCATCTGACCACTGATACCTGGTCTGCAAAGCATGGTCAGGGCAGTTATGTCACCTACACTGCACATTGGGTCAACCTGCTGACGACTGCCACACATGGAATGCGTGGCTCTGCAGCGGAGTTGGTGACACCGCCACGACTTGCAGGCAGGCCTACTGCCACCTCCTCCTACTCCATCCTCTTCCATAACCTCCTCGGCTGAGTCCTCTTCTGCTGCAGTGTCTGGCTGCACATCAACTGAACCCCCCCCAGCTCCCCAGGGGCTATTCCACATCCCGGATACGACAGTGTCACGCTGTCTTGGGGTTGACTTGCCTGAAAGCAGAGAGCCACACCGGACCAGCACTCCTGTCCGCCCTGAACGCACAGGTGGATCAATGGCTGACCCCGCACCAACTGGAGATCAGCAAAGTGGTGTGTGACAATGGAAGTAATTTGTTGGCGGCATTGAATTTGGGCAATTTGTCACATGTGCCGTGCATGGCACATGTGTTGAATCTCATCGTACAACGCTTTGTGTCTAAGTACCCAGGCTTACAGGACGTCCTCAAGCAGGCCAGGAAGGTGTGTGGCCATTTCAGGCGTTCCTACATGGCCATTGCGCACTTTGCAGACATTCAGCGCCGAAACAACATGCCAGTGAGGCGCTTGATTTGCGACAGCCCGACACGTTGGAATTCAACACTACTAATGTTCGACCGCCTGCTCCAACAAGAAAAAGCCATCAATGAGTATTTGTATGACCGGGGTGCTAGGACAGCCTCTGCGGAGCTGGGAATTTTTTTGCCATGTTACTGGACGCTCATGCGCAATGCCTGTAGGCTCAGGCATCCTTTTGAGGAGGTGACAAACCTAGTCAGTTGCACCGAAGGCACCATCAGCGACCTGATCCCATTTGTTTTCTTCCTGGAGTGTGCCCTGCGAAGAGTGCTGGATCAGGCTGGAAGAGGAAGAGTTGTGGTCACCATCACCACCAAAAACAGCCTTGTCATCATCGCTTGCCGGACCTGCGGCAACGCTGCAAGAGGAGTATGAGGAAGAGGAGTCAGAGGAGGAATGTGGCTTTGAGGAGGAGGAAGACCAGCCACAGCAGGCATCCCAGGGTGCTCGTTGTTGTCACCTATCTGGGACCCGTGGTCTTGTACGTGGCTGGGGGGTAGAACAGACCGTCAATTACATCAGTGAGGAGGAGGAACGGGAAATGTGTAGCTCGGCATCCAACCTTGTGCAAATGGGGTCTTTCATGCTGTCATGTCTGTTTAGGGACCCTCGTACAAGGAGAAGGAGAACGACCTGTACTGGGTGGCCACGCTACTAGACCCCCGGTATAAGCAGAAAGTGGCGGAAATGTTACCAAATTACCGGAAGTCAGAAAGGATGCAGCATTTCAAAACCAAACTAAAAAATTGGCTTTACACAGCTTATAAGGGGGATGTCACAGCACAACGGGAATCTAACTGGGGAAGAGGTGAAAGTAATCCTCCTCCTACCACGACCACGGCGGCAAGGACAGGACACTTTACAAATGTGTTGTTGATGTAGGACATGCAGAGCTTTTTCAGTCCTACACATCGCCACAGCCCTTCGGGATCCAGAACGACTCGACCGACAGGTGGCAGACTACCTCGCCTTATCTGCAGATATCGACACTCTGAGGAGCGATGAACCCCTTGACTACTGGGTGTGCAGGCTTGACCTGTGTCCTGAGCTATCCCAGTTTGCGATAGAACTTCTGGCCTGCCCCGCTTCAAGTGTCCTGTCAGAAAGGACCTTCAGCGCAGCAGGAGGCATTGTCCCTGACAAAAGGAGTCGCCTCGGTCAAAAAAGTGTTGATTACCTCACCTTCATTAAGATGAATGAGGCATGGATCCCGAAGGGACTGACAGTAGGGGATACGTTTAACTAACAAAAGGCCTGATGACATGCCTTGGCCTCAAAATGGTCCCCACGCTGCTGTATTTAATGTCTGCATACCGGATGACTTTCGTCAATTCTCCGCCACCAACTAGGGTTCAAGCCGCAATGTTTTAGTCACCTTTCTGCCTTGAAAACATCTATTTTTACGGCCGCTGCTACAACAGCGGCTGCAATAACATTGTCTTTCAGGCATGTGTACATGCCTAATTTTTCTGGCCTCTGGTGCTGCACTGTGGCTGCAAAAACAAAACAAAAAAAAGGCACATTCAAGTGTCAATTCCCCTTTCGTGATCGTTACCTTGTTGTGGTGAAGGGGCTTGCGTATCAGAATGAAGCGATTATCACCTCTATTAGTGTGTTGGCAATGTTGCCACACCCCAGATGATAAGGCCGTTACTTCATTATGATCAGACCAAAAGCGATCGGGACGGCTGAATCTTTTTTCATAGAAAACAATTTAATTTTTGTATTTATCTTTTTTTTAAGTTGTATGGGTGGGTTTTTAATACATAAAATAAAATAAAATCATAATAAAGTCTCTTAATAGTTTATTAGAAATAATGCAGACAATTTAAAAAATCCCCAACAATTCCAATACAAATCAAATCAAATACAAAGCTCAGAACTAAATTATTCCAGGATGTCGTAATGGTTCGGTAATTCGACAATGGTTAATCAATTCGACACACGTTAATAAATGGACCCCAGATTGGGGATTAAACTGATGATAAGAGAGAACTATAGAAAATAGCACTCATATCGGGTGGGACAGTAAATTGCATGGCACAGACGCAATGACCGTGGATTCAAACAAAGGGGAGGGAGCCAGCGTTTTTTTTAACCATCTCCTCATTCGAAAAATCTATTCAATTCACCTTTCTGGGACCCTTGGTGTTGTACGTGGCTGGGTGGAGGAAGAAACCTTCAATGACATCAACGGGACATGGTTAGCTTGGTATCCAACCTTGTGCAAATGGGAAGTTTGCGGTTGGGCAAATGGACTGTTTGCGGACGTTTGCGGTGCATTAAAACGGGAGTTTGGTCTGTTAATGTCTGTGAAGCGGGCGTAACCCTTACACTACCTGATCGATACCTGATCGTATACACACACTGGATGTTTTAAACCACGTTGTTAAAAAAAAAATTGGATTGTTAGGTGATTTATGCCCTTTATGGATTAAAATCCAACTCTGCGTCAACTATGTAATTTTTCATGGGAGTTTTGCAATGGATCCCCCTCCGGCATACCACAGTCCAGGTGTTAGTCCCCTTGAAACAACTATTGTGGCCAGAAAGAGTCCCCGTGGGGTTTAAAATTCGCCTGCCTATAGAAGTCAATGGTGGTTCACACATTCGCGAATATTTGTAGAAATTCGCGTTTGCCGTTCGCGAACGGAAAATTTTATGTTTGCGACATCTCTACTCAGGGAATGCCCCCTAAATTTAGTTGACCAAATGGCAAGTAAGGGGTATTCTTCTGAAGAGGCCTACAGGCTTCTGGCCCAGTCGGATGAGGAATGCGAACCCTCATCTGACGAATCCAGCGGGTCAGAATACGAACCTGTAGAAAGCAGCGGCAGTCTGACCCATAGTTCGGACAATGAGGTTGAGGTCCCTGATACCACCAGGCGTATCCGGTCCCATGTTGCTAGACCCAGGTTTCGCAGGATCCGCTTCAAGGGCAGCAGAGTGGGGCTGGCGCTGTCGGATTACGTGGTGGGGCATACACCAGCAGTGCAGCCCACCCTGGACCTAGTATCAGCACTGCCGTAGAACATGGTGAAGTGGTGAGCACCAGAAGGGCAGTTGAAGCTGGTATGGCGGCACGTGCAGTAGTTCCCCCGTCGCAGCCACCGCACAGACAGGCCCGTAGAGCCTCTAGAGTCCCTGAGGTGCTGGCAAACCCTGATTGGCAGCCCCCATCTTCAGCCGCACCAGTAGTTCCCCCTTTCACCGCCCAGTCTGGATTTCGGGTTCAGATCGGATCAGCACAGTTTTTTTTTTTTCTGTTCTTTACTGCGGAGCTCTTTGACTTGTTGTGGCAGAAACAAACCGGTATGCCACTCAATTTATAGCCGCCAACCTGGGAAGCTTTTATGCCCAGCCTTTCCGGTGGAAACCCGTCCAAGTTTCCAAATTTAAAACTTTTCTGGACATTCTCCTCAACATCGGCCTAACAAAAAAGCATGAATTGCGCTCATATTGGTCTACAAACCCAATTCATCACATGCCCATGTTCTCTGCTGCCATGTCCAGGACACGATTTGAGACCATCCTGCGTTTCCTGCACTTTAGTGACAACAGCACCTCTCGTCCCAGAGGCCACCCAGCTTTTGACCGGCTCCACAAAATTCGGCCCCTCATAGACCACTTTAACACCAAATTTGCAGATTTGTATACCCCTGAGCAAAACATTTGCATAGACGAGTCCCTTATACATTTTACTGGGTGCCTTGGCTTCAAACAATACATCCCAAGCAAGCGCGCCCGGTATGGGGTCAAATTGTATAAGCTCTGTGAAAGGGCCACAGGCTATGCGCACAAATTTTGTATCTATGAGGGTAAAGATCAGACCCTGGAGCCGGTCGGTTGCCCTGATTACCTGGGGAGCAGTGGGAAGACAGTCTGGGACTTGGTGTCACCCTTATTTGGCAAGGGGTACATCTTTATGTATACAATTTTTACACAAGTGTGGCCCTCTTCAGGCATTTGTTTCTAGAACAGATTGGCTGCTGTGGCACTGCGCGACCTAGTCGCCGGGGCTTCCCCCAACGGCTCATTACCACCCGTCTTGCAAGGGAGGAGAGGGCTGACTTGCGTAACGAAGAACTGCTCGCGGTGAAGTGGAGAGACAAGCGTGACGTTTACATGCTCTCCTCCATTCACGCAGACACAACAATACAAATTGAACAAGCAACCAGTGTCATAGAAAAGCCCCTCTGTGTCCACAACTATAATTTGCTCATGGGAGGGGTGGACTTCAATAACCAGATGTTGGCTCCTTATTTACTCTCCCGCAGGACCAGACACTGGTATAAGAAGGTGTCTTATACCTAATTCAATTGGCGATGTACACTAGTTTTGTTCTCTACAGTAAGGCTGGGAGAACACGATCCTTCCTCAAATTTCAGGTAGAGTTCATTGAGAACCTCCTGTATCCAGGAGGTTCCGTGGCCCCAACCACCAGTGTAGTGAGCTGTCTACACGAGCGACATTTCCCCAATGTCGTTGCTGGTACCTCAACCCAAGCGTCACCCCGAAAAAGATGTTGTGTCTGTAGCAATAGGGGAATAAGGCGTGACACCCGCTATTTCTGTCCTGACTGCCCTGACCACCCTGCCCTATGCTTAGGGGAGTGTTTCCAGAAGTATCACACACAGGTACACTTAGTATAGGGATTGCGTTACACAGGACAGGCACACAGGGCTCTTAGGGCCCTTTCACACAGAGCTGCTGCAAACCTTTCCTTTCACCTGGGACAAAGTGCATAATGTACTTCGCCATATCTCTGGGCGATTTGCGCTTTGCACATTGTCCCATGGGGAAGGAGAGGTTTGTCCTATAAAGGTAAAAAAATAAAAAATCACAGGTAAGCAAAAAAGTTAATGTTCCAAAAGTTCAGTATAGTTTATAAAAGTTAATATTCTGTTTCAAATGTTATATAAAGTTAATGTTAATAAATTTATTGTGTTGCGGCCTGTTTTTTTTTTTTTTTTTTTTACCAACCGATCGACCAGCTGCAGCACTGATGTGCATTCTGACAGAAGCATTGCGCTGCTGTCAGATTACACAAAAGTCGGTGTATGCGGCGCTGCAAGACGAGATTTCTGCTCTGCAGTAAAAAAGATACGTTTGCCGAGGCTTATGAGCTGAGCGGCGGTGTTCATATACTTTGGCAAACACTTTGTATATAAAAAAATTAAAAAATTATTCTGGCAATGATTTATTCATCCACATCGATTTATGTGAATGGAGAAATCGGGTTTGCCATACGGGCTGAGTGGCTGAGTGGGTTTGGATGTTAAGCGGAGCTCCTATGTCCTGGCAGCCGCCTTTCCCCTTGTTTTTTACTTTTTGCACATTTTTTGGCAGATATTTTTGGGGTGTCTTCTTTCCAAAATGGGGTCACATGTGGGGTATTTATACTGCCCCTCAAAACCTCCAACACTTGTCTAACATGAAACACATGAGATTAAAAATCAGGATAAAAAATCTAAATGTCGTCAAGGTAGACAATGACAAATTTACCCAAGAACTCCCTGAGAATATCGTTCATGACGTTTTGGAACACAGCTGGGGCATTGCTGAGTCCAAAAGGCATAACCAGATATTCAAAGTGCCCAGCCGGAGTATTGAACGCTGTCTTCCATTCGTCTCCCTCCTTGATTCGGATTAAGTTATATGCCCCTTTCAGGTCAATCTTAGAAAACCAGGCTGCCCCTATTACCTGGTTAAACAAATCAGGAATCAATCGGAGGGAGTATCTATTCAAGATAATAATTTTATTCAATTTTCGGTAATTGATACACTGTCTGAGACCACCATCCTTCTTCTTAACAAAGAAAAACCCTGCCCCTATCGGAGAGACAGAGGGTCTAATGTGCCCCTTAATGAGACTCTCTCTGATATAATCCTTAGAAAGATTATAAATACGCCCCTTAGGAAACCTGGCACCCTCTACTAGCTCTATGGCGCAATCATAAGGTCTATGATGTCGTAGAGCCTTTCGGGGTCGATGATGAGAACACATCTGTATATTCCTTAATGACTGTGGGTAAAGTATTGGATTCTACTGAGACCCCAACCTGTACTACAGACCAGCATTAATTGCACTTAGGTCCCCATCCCACCAACTCCCCCAAGGTTTCAATCTATAGTGGTGTTGTGTAATTGGAGCTATGGCATCCCCAGTACCACTTCAACCGGTAAGTTCTCCAGGACTAACAGGGAGCATTTCTCAGAGAGACACACCCCCACAGAAATATCTGAGGTACACCACCTCACCGCACCCACCAGGGGAGTGGAGTCGATAGCCATGATGTGGAAAGGCGTAGGTAGAACAAAAATTGGAATACCCAGTCTTATTGCATTCTCACAATCAATAAAGCTGGCCGCTGAGCCAGAGTCAATACAGGCCTTACCCAACCGCTTGTTTACACCCAGAGATATTGTTATAGGTACTAAAAGCTTACTTTTTGTAATATCAGGGTGTACCTGGTCTTTAGGTTGCCTTGCCTTGGAAAATTTGACGGAGTGGATCTTCTTAGGACACTGGTTAATCGAATGGTCAGGATCTCCATGTCACGGAATGTGTACAGGTAACAAGGCAAAGCAACATGTATAAACGACTCGCTGGATCCAAAAACTAAGGAACCAAGGGAGACCCCTGCAGAAGACCTGGCACTTTCCCTGGCTGCTCAGCCTATGCAAAGATCCTAATGGTGGAGGTTTGCATATCCACGAACCTTGACTATAAAGCCCTGAGCACCCTACTATAGTGAGGGGACACGACCACCGGCTCCCTACACAAGACACGGAGGGAGTCAGGGTCATCTGGGATCCAGCAAACAGATATTAACATATAAAAGTACACTTAGCTTTGAAGCAAACAGGAGGACAGATCAGCGTGCACACACACTCCAGGAAGAAATATAAGCCGCCCAGAAAAGCATTCTGGGGAGGCATTTAAAGGGAAGCAATTAAGACATGACAGCTGAGAGAGGCTGACGAGAGGAGGAGCTGAATACCACAACACAGAAATTCAAGGAGGAGGTTCTGAAAGGCCTCTGTCAGAGCTTCTCAGCTGTCTGGTTGTGACAGTACCCCTCCCTCTACGAGTGGACTCCGGACACTCAGAGCCCACCTTCTCAGGATGGGACCTATGGAATGCCCTGATGAGACGAGAGGCCTTAATGTCCGTCACTGGGACCCACATCCTCTCCTCAGGACCATACCCCTCCCACTGAACAAGGTACTGAAGAGAACCGCGGACAAGACGAGAATCCACAATCCTAGAGACCTGAAATTCAAGATTCCCATCAACCATAATCGGAGGAGGAGGCAAAGGCGAGGGTACAATGGGTTGAACATAAGGTTTCAATAAGGACTTATGAAAAACATTATGGATCTTCCAAGTCTGAGGAAGATCAAGACGGTATGCAACAGGATTGATGACAGACAGGATTTTGTAAGGCCCAATAAACCTAGGACCCAACTTCCAGGAGGGAACCTTCAATTTGATATTCTTGGTAGACAACCACACCAGATCACCAACATTCAGGTCCGGACCAAGCACACGTCTCTTATCAGCCACACGCTTATATCTCTCACTCATGCTCTTTAGATTATCTTGAATCTTTTGCCAAATAGATGACAAAGACGAGGAGAATCTGTCCTCATCAGGTAAACCAGAAGACCCCTCTCCCGAGAAAGTCCCAAACTGTGGATGAAACCCATATGCACCAAAAAATGGTGACTTATCAGAGGACTCCTGACGACGGTTATTTAAAGCAAACTCAGCAAGGGACAAAAAAGAACACCAATCCTCTTGATTCTCCGCCACAAAACAACGCAGATATGTCTCCAGATTCTGATTGACGCGCTCTGTCTGGCCATTCGACTGCGGGTGGAAAGCAGAAGAGAATGACAACCGAACCCCCAAGCGAGAACAGAAAGCCTTCCAGAATCTGGAAACAAACTGCGTGCCCCTATCAGAGACTATGTCTGAAGGAATACCGTGCAACTTGACAATGTGATCAACAAATGCCTGCGCCAGCGTCTTAGCATTGGGCAAACCAGGAAAAGGGATGAAATGCACCATTTTGCTAAAACGGTCCACCACCACCAGAATCACAGTCTTCCCCGAGGAACGAGGCAGGTCCGTGATAAAGTCCATGGACAGATGTGTCCAAGGACGGGAAGGAATGGGTAAGGGAAGGAGAGGACCTGATGGCCGTGAATGAGGGACCTTGGCACGAGCGCAAGTCTCGCAGGCTGCCACAAAACCCTCAACCGACTTACGAAGCGCAGGCCACCAGAATCTCCGAGCGATGAGATCCAGTGTGGCTCTTACCCCCGGGTGCCCAGCAAGGACCGTATCGTGGTGTTCTTTAAAAATCTTGTGTCTTAAAGCGAGAGGCACAAACAACCTCCCAGGAGGACAAAGATCAGGAGCCTCTGACTGGGCTGCCTGCACCTCTGCCTCCAATTCAGGAAAAAGAGCAGAGACCACCACACCTTCAGCCAAAATGGGACCCGGGTCTTCAAAATTCCCGCCTCCCGGAAAACAACGTGACAGGGCATCTGCCTTCACATTCTTAACTCCAGGGCGGAACGTGACAACAAAATTAAACCTAGAAAAGAACAACGACCATCTGGCCTGTCTCGGGTTCAGACGCTTGGCTGACTCCAAGTAGGCCAGATTTTTATGGTCAGTAAATACGGTAATAGGGTGTCTGGCCCCCTCTAGCCAATGGCGCCATTCCTCAAAAGCCAACTTGATGGCCAACAATTCCCTATCTCCCACATCGTAATTTCTCTCTGCGGAGGAGAGTTTTCTTGAGAAAAAGGCACACGGTCGCCAATTGGCAGGAGAGGAACCCTGAGACAAGACCGCCCCCACACCCACCTCAGAAGCATCAACCTCAACTATGAAGGGTAATGAAACATCAGGTTGCACCAAGATGGGAGCGGAAGCAAAACTCTCCTTGATATCAGAAAAGGCCTTACGCGCCTCTACTGACCAAGAAGAAAAATCTACCCCCTTTCTGGTCATATCAGTGAGTGGTTTAACAATAGAAGAATAATTCAAAATGAACTTCCTGTAATAATTGGCAAAGCCCAAAAAACGCATCAGCGCCTTTTGATTCTCAGGAAGCTCCCACTCAAGCACAGCGCGGACCTTCTCGGGGTCCATGCGAAAACCAGAAGCGGAGAGAAGAAACCCCAGAAATTGAATTTCTGGAACCGCAAACACACATTTTTCCAGTTTCGCATATAATTTATTCTCCCGCAGGATGAGCAAGACCTGACGTAAATGTTCCTTATGAGTTTTGAAATCGGGAGAAAAAATCAAAATGTCATCCAAATACACCAATACAAATTTTCCCATCAAATGATAAAAAATGCTGTTCACGAAATGCTGAAAAACGGCTGGGGCATTCATCAACCCAAAAGGCATAACCAAATTCTCAAAATGGCCCTCAGGGGTATTGAAGGCCGTCTTCCATTCGTCCCCTTCTCTGACCCTGACCAGGTTGTATGCCCCTCTTAAATCTAATTTGGAAAAGACTTTAGCCCCAACAACCTGGTTAAACAGGTCTGGGATCAGAGGAAGCGGATAAGGGTCACGAATTGTGATATTGTTCAGCTCCCTGAAATCCAGACAAGGTCTTAAAGAACCATCTTTTTTCTTAACAAAGAAAAAACCAGCGGCAACAGGTGACTTTGAGGGTCGTATGTGTCCCTTTCTCAGACTCTCAGAGATATAAGTACGCATAGCGATCCTCTCAGGTTGGGAAAGATTGTATAAACGAGATTTAGGCAGCTTGGCGTCTGGGATGAGATTAATAGGGCAATCGTACTCCCTGTGCGGGGGCAAATCCTGAACTCCACTCTCAGAGAAGACATCCGAAAATTCAGAGAGAAAAGATGGTACAGTCTTAGTAGCAACCTCAGAAACAGATGTCGTGAGGCAATTCTCTCTGCAAAAGTCACTCCAACCATTTATTTGCCTTGCTTGCCAATCAATGGTGGGGTTATGTTTAGTGAGCCAGGGTAGCCCCAACACTAGAGGAGTCGGCAAACCGCTAAGGACGAAACATGACACATCCTCAACATGAGCATCACTCACAATTAAACGGATATTATGAACTATGCCCTTTAATGACTTCTGAGAAAGTGGAGCGGAATCGATAGAAAACACAGGAATATCCTTTCTCAAAGCGCACACCTGGAAACCATGAGTTATCGCAAAGTGATTATCAATGAGATTAACCGCTGCTCCACTATCCACAAAAATCTCACAAAAAATGTTCTTGCTCTCTAGCGCCACCCTAGCCGGCAGGACAAAACGGGAACTACAAGCAAACGGAAAATCTTCAATTTCCGCCTCAATCCTGCCAATAGTAACAGACGGAACATTTTTCAAAGATTTTTTCCTCTTTGTTTCTTTATTATACCCAGAGAACTGCCTGAATCTCCTAGAGGGACAAATATTTGCCAAATGATTAATACCTCCACAACAAAAACAAACCCTCTCATGCGGGCTGAATCTTCTATTGTCAGAAGCAATCAACCCCAGCTGCATGGGTTCCTGCTCAGAAGGGGCTGACAGCGACTGAGACCCCTGCGCAGAGAATGGGACCGCTGCACAGTCCTGGGACCGAGTATGACAGGAAAGAGAGATCTCTCCTCTCTCTCTAAGACGCCTGTCAATACGAACGGCCTGAGACATAGCAGAGTCCAAAGAAATAGGCCTTTCATGAAAGGCAAATGCATCTTTCAATCCCTCTGAAAGACCATGGCAAAATTGACTTCGGAGTGCAGCATCATTCCAACCAGTATCAGCTGCCCAACTCCGAAATTCTGAGCAGTATATTTCTGCGGATTGTTTACCCTGGCATAGGAGACGTAGTCTAGACTCCGCCAGAGCAATACGATCCGGATCATCATATATCTGACCCAGGGCTAAAAAGAATTCATCCACTGAACGGAGGGGCCGTGCCCCCTCCGGCAGCGAAAAGGCCCAGGACTGAGCGTTACCCCTGAGCAGCGATATAATGATCCCCACCCTCCGTTCCTCATCACCAGAAGAATGGGGAAGAAGGCGAAAATGGAGTTTGCAAGCCTCTCTAAAACGCACAAAATTCTCACTACCCCCGGAGAACGTATCCGGGAGCGAGATCTTAGGCTCAGAACAAGCTCCATGAACGCAAGCTGAACCGGTCACTTGAAGCTGAGACAAAGTCTTACGGAGGTCAGCTACCTCCAATGAAAGACCCTGGAAGCGTTCAGCCAAAAGTGAAACCGGATCCATGCTTAAGACGGTTTTGGCGGCTTATAATGTCACGGAATGTGTACAGGTAACAAGGCAAAGCAACATGTATAAACGACTCGCTGGATCCAAAAACTAAGGAACCAAGGGAGACCCCTGCAGAAGACCTGGCACTTTCCCTGGCTGCTCAGCCTATGCAAAGATCCTAATGGTGGAGGTTTGCATATCCACGAACCTTGACTATAAAGCCCTGAGCACCCTACTATAGTGAGGGGACACGACCACCGGCTCCCTACACAAGACACGGAGGGAGTCAGGGTCATCTGGGATCCAGCAAACAGATATTAACATATAAAAGTACACTTAGCTTTGAAGCAAACAGGAGGACAGATCAGCGTGCACACACACTCCAGGAAGAAATATAAGCCGCCCAGAAAAGCATTCTGGGGAGGCATTTAAAGGGAAGCAATTAAGACATGACAGCTGAGAGAGGCTGACGAGAGGAGGAGCTGAATACCACAACACAGAAATTCAAGGAGGAGGTTCTGAAAGGCCTCTGTCAGAGCTTCTCAGCTGTCTGGTTGTGACACTCCACAGTAAAAACAAACTCCACGTCTGCTGCGCTGATCCCCTCAGGTCATGCCGACCTGCACGGGTTCTTCGGAAGAGACCTCAGCTCCGTTCCTAGGACAGACCTCTAGCTGGACCACCACCTGAGAAAAGAACTGTCTTACCTGTTGTCTCTCTCTAACCTGTCGGTTGAGTCGAACAGCTAGGATCATCGTCTCCTCTAGTCTCTGTGGAAGCTGATAACTCACTAGAAGGTCTTTCAGGTTATCAGACAAACCTGACCTGAACTGACTCTTAAGGGTTGATTCATTCCAATAGAGATAATATTAATTATACCACCACACCGGATATGTGTGTAGTGGTATCTGGTTACACCCAAATATAACAGATTAATTTTTGTAAACTGGGATTCATAAAACGTAGCATTTACTAGGTCTTTTAAAATAGTGATTTCCACTGGGTGAGATATACCACCTCATATAATGATTAATGATACAAAGGGTGGGTCTTACCACGTCTTTGCAAGATCTCCAACCTGTGGAGGAAGGTCCTGGAGGTTGGTGATACCTGGAACCTGCGTGACCAGGGTGCTTGTGTTGTGGTTGGCACTTTAAAGAGCTCCTAATAGGCCCTATTATGGCTTCCCTACCCTCCTAGGGGTTGGGGGCTGTTCTTTTTGCCTGCCTAGCACACATGGAGCACCCGCCCCGACAGGGACGACCCCACACTGAACCTTTCCCTCAGTATGGGTCTAGTATTCTGTATAGCCCTAATTACAACGCCCTACATGCCATGTTTCTGTCTTTCTTTTCAGACATCATCAGGGGACTTAACACATGTATTCAGGGGCAACTAAAAATATAATCACAAACATACACTATGTACAGGTCACACATATTTCTGAGTGCCGCATATAAAGTAACTTTTCCAAAGACTCAGATAACTTACTAGAGATCAAGGTAGTTTTGGCCTCGTTTCTTCACTCAGGATAGTGGGTAGTTCTTATCCTTGCTGTAACATGGGAAGTGTCCCATGTCAGCCAGTGTCTCACCACAAATGGCAATGCTTTGGGAGAGCACTCAATGGTTGTTGTCCACCGCCTTATATTCCCCACCTCCCAGTGGATGTACGCCCCCCATGATTACTTGCCTCACCTGTCCGTGTCCATAAAGGTATATGTTTCTACATGTGGAACGCACGCCGCTCGCGTGCGTTCCACCGGACCGGAAGCTGAAATCACATGGTGCAAGCTAACTGGAAGTGAGGTAAGGACCTGCGTCTGAGCGTCACTAGTTACATAGCAATCTCTAGGCTCATATCCGCACGGCCCGATCGCCAAGCAAATGATGACTTGCCTGCTTTTTATGTGTGCACAATCGCATTCAGGATTTAAATTGGCAGGACAGCCGAGCCCACGCCACGATACTCAAGATGACAGCTGTCAGCTAGGCCATGGAGACAGATATATTTAGTAAAATGCATGATATAATACAATTGACTTAATCATTATTCTAGCCAAATCAGCCATCAAATCCCACATGCTCATCACTTAGGATGAGAACATGTGAGTTTTAAGGGAGACTTAGCCAGATTACTACACCCCTACTGGTCCCACTTTTAGTGGAATCCTACTGCAACTTATTCCGAGTGGGCAATGATCATATAAAACAACAGTAATTCTGTTGTTCGTTTAGACTGGATGGATGGACCGTTTTGAGATAGAAGATCCATTTCGCCTCACATTGAAGGATCCTCTTATCAAAGTCGCCCCGTCTCATTCCTGGCTTAATTTGTTCAATCCCCATGAAGGAAAGGCAATCCAGCCTACCATCATGTTCGGTGTTCACATGTTGTGCCACCAATGTGTCTCTGCCATTCCTTATGTCGCTCAAGTGCTCTCCTATCCTTCTCCTCAATTCCCTTCTTACCGACGTATCCTTCTTACCAACATATTCTTTTCCACATTCACATATTATTTTGTAAACTAGTCCCATGCTTCTGCAGTTAATGAGGTCCTTAACTATGTATGTTTTGCCGGTATTATTGCTCCTAAATGACTTTGCCTTGGTCATAAAGGGGCACGCCACACATCTTCCGCATTTGAAGTTGCCACTAATGCCTCTCTCAAGCCATGTTTTTTTATGGGGCACTGGTGTTTAGTGGCTATGCACCATCATATCACGGTTGATTCATTCCAACCTGATGGAACACACCACCTCCTAAATTGGGTGCAATACTCACCCTGAACCAGTGCCTTAAGAGCGGTCTCGGCTACCAGGGCCCTGTTCGGTTCATCATACAGGGTACCCATTGCCTGAAAAAAAACCTCTACAGAAGCTAAACAACTGGCGTCTGCCGGTAGAGAGAATGCCCACTCCTGGGGATTACCCTGTAATTGGGAAATGACAATGCCCATGCGTTGACTCTCAAAGACAGAGGACAAGGGGCGCAATCTGAAATAAAGTTTGCAATTCTCCTTAAAAGAATGAAACTTCCTCCAGTCTCCATAAAAGGATTCTGGAAGCCTAATCTGCTGCTCCATATGTGGACTGGAGGCGCAAGGAGTGGAAGAGCTTTGTCCTAACTCAAAGGAACGGAGTTTGTCCCCTAGCTCCTGCACCATCTGCGTCGGATTAGAAACGTGATCTGTCAGGGTCACCAGAGGATTCATGATACAGTGGTTTGGTAGGGCCTGTTATTCTGTAACGGTCTCCTACACACCACACACAGGGGCGGAGGGAAGTGACCACTGCGCTACACTCTCACCGCTGGCCCTGCTACTTTCCTCGCAAGTCCTAATGACAGGGGACAACTGGACGGCAATCCCTAGCTTGGAATAAGTGCAGGGAGGTCAGACCAGACAAACAGAACGTGAACGGACCAAGTCAATACCAGGAGAGCAACAAAGTGCAAATGAGAATAGTCAGGAGAAGCCAATAATAAATACCAGGAGATTGGAGAAGTACCAAAGGAGTCAGCAGAGGGTCATCGGGAGGAAGCCGGGGTCATAATACTAGGAAAGCAGCAAAAGTACACAAGGAACAGGCAGAGGATCGTCAGGAATTCAGCAGAAGGTAAGTATGCCAGGTAAGACAAAATTGCAGGTGGAACCTAAATAACAGGCAACCTGTGTCCAGCACGCTGCCTGTTTAAGTACTGACTAGCAGGGGTCATGTGACGTGGCCAGCATCACATGACTCACCCTGCTGCATAGGGCTGAGCACCGAGTGCCCAACTCGGTGCTCAGGCTTATCCTGGTTGCTGGGGGAACAGAGGACGCCGTCCGCACTGAGGAGACATGCGCGGCCGGGTCTGTCCCACCCCCTATCACCTAGGAGATGAGGACGCTGCATGCGTCCTTGCTCCTGCACAGAGGCGGGGCGCCGTCAGTGCTGTGGAGAGCGAGCACATCGCCAATGCCCCGTGACATTTATGATCTCTCTGAGAGGTACTGTATATATAATGTGTCAGTTCACATATCCTCTAACATTTCCAGGCGAATTCCTCTGGAGCTCCAACATGTAAATATTAGTCCATATCTCTTGTACTCTTTGCCGTTCTGTTTGGTGATGAATGGGCCAAAACAATCCATTCCGCTATAAAGAAATGGTGGTGATGGGTTTACACGATCTGCTGGTAAATCTGCCATTCTTTGCTCTTTGGTAGGTCTACGTGGCTTTTTCCTTGATGCAAGGATATGTTGTGGTAGTGATCATTAATCAATCTTGTGAAGGTAGAGTTTTTAGGTAGAATTGCTGGATGCTTCACTCTGCTAGGTAACGATGCATTTGTCTCCCTCCCACCTTCAGTATACCATCATGCAGAACAAGATTAAACTTGTACAATGGGTGGTTGTTTGGAAACCTTTTTTAAACATCTGGCTAGTCTTTCAAGTATGTCTTCTTGACCCTTGGTAGCAATGCTTAATGTTTGTACAACTTTTACTTCTGATTCACCCATAGACAATTCTGTGTAACCTTTACTAGGCATGGTTTCCTTTTCCCAAAGGAACTCTGGACCTGTGAACCAGTTTGAATTTATCAATTCTGTTCCATTCAGGCCTCTTGAAGCATGATCTGCTGGGTTATGCTTTGTGTCAGTGTGTTGCTAATGTTCCGGATTAGTTATTTCCTGAATTTTATCAACTCTGTTGGCGACAAAGATATTAAATCTTTGAGCTTCGTTGTTTATGTATCCTAGGACAACTTGTTAGTCTGTTCCAAAATATTCTTCATCTATTTTCAATTCCAATTCTTCTCTCAGAAACTTGCTTACTCATGCTGAAACTACGGCTTGTGTTAGTTCAAGTCTTGGTATTGTCTGAATGCTGGTATGTGCAACTCTGGCCTTCCTCTTAACCAGGGCATAGTGTACCTTTGGAACACTGACCATAACCATAACTACTGGCTTCTGAAAAGTGATGAAGTTCTATTTTCTTGTACTTTTCTTTTGCTCTGAAGATTACTGGGGCCAATAATCCCAGTGGATCAAATATAGAAGGCACTGTGGAAAGAATGGTTCGTCTAGTTGCAACTTTCTCTTCAATAGATACTTCAAAGAAGAAATTGTCGTTCTCTACATTCCATCCCAATCCAAGTACTTTCTGAACTGGAAGATGATCACAATTGAGATCTTGATTCTTCATTGTTGCTGCACGTTCAGAGTCACTGATGGATTCCAGTACCTCTCTGTTGTTTTCGATGAATTTATGAAGGCGCAGGTTTCCTCTTGCGCATAACTCTTGGCTTTCTTTCTCTAGTTTGATTGCAGTTTCTGTAGACTCTAGACTTATGAGACCATCATCTACATAAAAGTTTTTCTTCAGAAAATGTGCTGCTGATGGGCAATCCTTTTCATTCTAATTAGCCAGGTACTTCATACCATAATTGTCACAACCTGGATGCTGCTCCAAACAACTGTATTTTCATTCTGTATTCTGCTGGCTCTGTATCTGTATCTCCATCCTCCCACCATCTTCCCTCCATCCTTCCCACCAGGAAGTCATTCTTCACACAAAACTGGTGTAACATCTTTTCAACGTCACACATGACCGCTACGGGATACTTTCTACAGAGTACTCCAGGCAGAGTGTTTTTAAGATCTGGTCCTTTTAGTAGATGATCGTTCAATGCAACACCATTGTACTTTGCTGAGTAATCAAACACTACTCTATTCTTATCTGGTTTCTTTGAGTGGTAAACACCTTGATGTGGGATGTACCACACTGCTTCTTCTTTAGGTTGGTTATTAATAGAGGTGGGATGACAATTCCTTAGAATCCACGAATCCCTCAAATTTTACTTTTGATTCGTGGGTGTAACGGTGTTCCGAAGGCGCACTCGGTCTCCCATCAGCCGCAGACCTGCTGCTTAGCTTTGGGAGCGAGGATCTGTGTTTGACCTCGTTCCCAGCGCGGCTTAGCTAGCTGGGAGGCTCCCTGCTCCTAGGCCTGCCTTGAGCGCCGAGCTGATCACTCGGTGCTCGACTGGTCAGTCTGTCGGTCATGTGACCCTCACTCCCCACTATAAATACAGGCAGCCTGCTGGCCACAGGTTACCTGTTAATTTAGGTTCCTGGCAGTTGTTGGATACCTGTGTACTTACCTGATCCTGTTCCCTGACGATACTTTTCCTGCTCCTCCTGTACTGCGCATCCTTCCTGGTATTGACCTCGCCTTCCACCTGACTATTCTTTGCGGACTCCTTTGGTACTTCTCGACTCTCCTGGTATTTATGACTCTGGCTTCTCCTGACCTTTCTTTGCTTATCCCTCTGTACTGCGTTGTCCTCTTGGTTTTGACCCAGTCCGTTCACTATCCATTATTTGTCTTGTCTGTTCTTCCCACACGTATTCTAAGTTAGGGACTGCCGTCCAGTTGTCCCCTGTCATCAGGACTCGTGAGGCAAGTAGGCAGGGCCAGGGGTGAGGGTGGAGCACAGTGGTCACTATCCTCCCCCCTGTGTGTGTGTGTACGTGACCGTTACAGTGGGATTCCTGAACTCAAATCCCGTTGCAATTTACGAAATATGAATCCGACAAATCCTGCCACAACGTCACGTCCCCTCGCCACATCCTCGTGTCTCCCGATACGTCTGGTATTTCCCTACCCGTGAACTGTGTTGACGAATGCTTTGTTAATAAAATAAGGACTCTCTATTTTTTCATATTAAAAGAATATTAAGTTTGAATCACTTCATTTTTTACACCGTTCGCACAATTCTTATGTACAGGATTCATAGGATTCGAGATTCAAAAGATTTGATATATTCAAGAACCTTTTCAGATTCGGATTCGAAAAAAAATGGATTTGTCTCAACTCTAGTTATTCACTTTCTCTGCATGTCTTTCTTCGAGGATGCCTTCCAAGAATTTCAAATAATCCTGCTTCAATTTGGGATCTCTTCCCATTTTTTTATTCAAACATTTCAATCTTGCTAGGGCAATGTTTCTGTTATTTGGCAGACTAGGTTGTTCTCTAAAAGGTAATGGCATTTCAAGATGACTTTGTTGATTCATCTGAATACTGTCACAACCAAACAGCTGAGAAGCTCTGACAGAAGCCTTTCAGAACCTCCTCCTTGAGTTTTCTTTGTTGTGCTGTTCAGTTCCTCATCTCGTTAGCCTCTCTCAGCTGTCATGTAGTTGGACTGATTGCTTCCCTTTAAATTCCTCCCCATAATGCATTACTGGGCGGCTTATACTACTTCCTAGAGTGTGTGTGCATGCTGATCCTGTTTCCCATTCTGCTACAAAGTTAAGTGCTGTACATTTATCTGTTATTTTCTGTTTGCTGGATCCCAGGTGACCCTGACTCCCTCCGTGTCTGGTGTAGGGAGCCGGTGGTCGTGTCCCCTCACTATTGTAGGGTGTTCAGGGGTTATATAGTCGAGGTACGTGGATATGCAACCATCCACCTTTGGGATCTTTGCATAGGCTGAGCAGCCAGGGAAAGTGCCAGGTTTTGTGCAGGGGTCTCCCTTTTGGTTCCTTAGCTTTGGATCCAGTGAGTCATATATGCATGTTGCATTGTCTTGTTTCCTGTACACCGTCTGCGACAAATACTTTCTTCTAGATTGTGTACGAACTTTATGTCTTCTTGAGATACACTCTTTTCTTTAGAACGTATGTCTGCAGAGTCGGATTCAAGGATCTTGATTACTTTTGCTGGACTTACAGTTGGTAACTCTTGGAAAGATATTCGATGACCCAAACCTGTCATCTGTCTTGAGTTTGCAATCGTCTGTTTTCCTCCAACAACACCCCATCCTAGATCAGTTTGAACAGTGTAGGGTTCACCCTTTCCTCCTGTGATTACCTTTTGTGGTGCCAAGGCTTCGGGAAACTCGTAGCCTATCAACAGTCCAACACCAAACTCCTTTAGCGGGGACATTTCATGAGATATGACAGATAGGTTCTCCCATTCATTGGCTGTTTCACAGGTAGGTATGCGATCTCGATCTAGAGTTATATCATCTTTTGTATAAGCTGGAGATAGATCTAATGTGCAGTTTGAATGAAGTCATCTAACTCTTAGTCCTTTGACCCTTTGACTATTCACTAATGTGTCTCCACCCGTCATTGTGGTAAGTTTGAGCATCACTGGTTCTGTAGCCACTTTTAATTTCTTGCAGATCAATGAAGGTGACGTCACTCTGGGCATCCAGTAGCGCATATGCGTATACCTTCTTGTTCCTCACTTTAGGATTTAATATGCACACTGGTACAACCATTGATGTGCCATTGCTTTCTCCTTCCCTCACTCTACAAGAGAATACCAAAATTATTTTTCCTTCCTCAGTATCTTTAGGTATTGAGGGTTTATCTTTCTTTGGATGTTCTTCATGCAGTGGTGTAGGATGGCGTCCTTTGCAAACACTACATGTGGCCTTTTTCTTACACTCTTTAGTAACATGGCCTTTCCTTAGGCATCCGAAACACAGTTGGTTATCCAGCACAATTTTTTTATTTTCTTCTTGGGACTTCTCCTTCAATTGGTGGAACTTGTGTATGGAATGGTTCTCTTGAAGGTAGTCAGAAAATTTGTCGGTTCTGTCTCTAATGATCCCATTAGTGACTTTGAACTTGCTCTTGTAGGCATCTGGACCTTTAGCTGCTTGCATTGGTTGCAAAGCTAGTCGCTCTTGCACATCTTATCTCTCTTGCAGACCTTTCTTCTAAGGATTTTAAGACGTAAGATGATGTTATAGGATTACATGCTATCCGTGCTTCCTCATTGACAAACTCAGAGAACTCTTTAAAACTTGTGAAGTTCTTACCTAGGTCTAACTGTTTAGTCACATTGCGATTCCATCTAAAAGCCACTTCTTCAAGTAGCTTATTTAGCATCCTGTGGTTTTCTAGATAGTCGTTCAGTACTTCAGTCCTTAAACATGTGGGATTGCATTACTGCATGCTTGCCGGAAGTCACTATACTTTTGGAGTCTGAAGTGTTCCGTAGGAACTATTTTAGGCCAGTTCAGTTTCTCTCTAAATGCCCTTTGTACTAAGAAAGGATAGAAGTTACCTGCAATAACTTGCTTGTCTTCTCCACCAACATATCTCTGAAGGTAGAATAACTTGTCAGCTGGACTGAAGCAATGATGCTCAATGATCATTTCAAAACTTGCCTTCCACTCTATGAACTTCAGTACGTCTCCTGAAAATGCAGTGGGTTCCGGAACGGAAAGTCTAGCTAGGACTGTTCTCTGTTGTCTTGCTGGGTCAATGGTTGTAACACTCTAATGAGCATTGTCGTGACATCTAGGAATCTTAGTTCTTAATTAGGCGAGTCCTTTTCTTCATCTTTTCCGGTAGAGATAGAGAGTAAATTCACACTTAACACTGGACTAGGCCTCTCTTTGTTTTTATGAGCAGGGATGGAAGGATAATAACTTATTTCTTTACTACATGCTGGAGATTTACTTCCATTCTCCTGGGCATATGAAGGAAAGTCTTCTTAAACTAATAACACTCAAATATTTAAATATTACCATGTTTTTATTGAACACATCATGCAAACATTCACAGTGCAGGTGGAAAAAGTATGTGAACCCCTAGACTAATGACATCTCCAAAAGCTAATTGGAGTGAGGTGTCAGCCAGCTGGAGTCCAATCAATGAGATGAGATTGGAGGTGTTGGTTACAGCTGCCCTGCCCTATAAAAAAACACACCAGTTCTGGGTTTGCTTTTCACAAGAAGCATTGCCTGATGTGAATGATGCCTTGCACAAAAGAGCTCTCAGAAGACCTACAGTTTAGAATAAAGCTGGAAAGGGTTATAATAGTATATCCAAAAGCCTTACTGTTCATCAGTCCACGGTAAGACAAATTGTCTATAAATGCAGAAAGTTCACCACTGCTGCTACTCTCCCTAGGAGTGGCTGTCCTGTAAAGATGTCTGCAAGAGCACAGCACAGTGTCAGCTAAAGACTTACAAAAGTCTCTGGCATATGCTAACATCCCTGTTAGTGAATCTACGAGACGTAAAACGCTAAACAAGAATGGATTTCATGGGATTATACCACAGAGGAAGCCACTGCTGTCCATTCACAGTTTGCACAAGAAAACCTAGATTTTCCACAGCAGTACTGGCAAAATATTCTGCCGACAGATGAAACCAAAGTTGAGTTATTCTGAAGAAACACACAAGACTATGTGTGGAGAAAAATAGGCACAGCACACCAACATCAAAACCTCATTCCAACTGTGAAGTATGGTGGTGGGGACATCATGGTTTGGGGCTGCTTTGCTGCGTCAGGGCCTGTACGGATTGCTATCATCAAAGGGAAAATGAATTCCCAAGTTTATAAAGACATTTTGCAGGAGAAGATAAGGCCATCTGTCCACCAGCTGAAGCTCAACAGGAGATGGGTGTTGCAAAAGAACAACGACCTGACCTCAACCCGATTGAGATGCTGTGGCATGACCTCAACCCGATTGAGATGCTGTGGCATGACCTCAAGAAAGTGATTCAAACCAGACATCCCAAGAATATTGCTGAACTGAACCAGTTCTGTAAAGAGGAATGGTCAAGAATTACTGACCGTTGTGCACGTCTGATCTGCAACTACAGGAAACGTTTGGTTGAAGTTATTGCTGCCAAAGGAGGTTCAACCAGTTATTAAATCCAAGAGTTCACATACGTTTTCCACCTGCACTGTGAATGTGTACATGGTGTTCAATTAAAACATGGTAACATTTAATTCTTTGTGTGTTATTAGTTAAAGCAGACTGTGATTGTCTAATATTGTGACTTAGATCGGATCACATTTTATGACCAATTTTTGCAGAAATACATATCATTCCAAAGGGTTCACATACTTTTAACTTCATCATAGTTTGCTGCAGATGATAGTTCTCTCATGAGCTTTACTAAGTCTTTGTGACCACAGTACATGTGTCCATGTTCCTTATAATATTCTGGGAAGGTGTTGTAAGTGACCGCAGGTTGACATATGCTGCCATAAGCTCTGATTCAGATACTTCTACCGTCTCTACCATATCACTCAAGTTCCTTTTTATCCTTTCTTGCTTTAGCTTTCTATGAATGTCTTTAATGTATGATTTCCACTTCTCATACATTCTGGCAAACTTTTTTTTCTTTTAATGCTGCTTCTTGCTCCAAATTTTCCAGCATCTTTGGGGTCCGTTTTTTGGAACAAGATGAATGTTCACCTGATTGGGCTATATTTGTTTGAGGCAAGACTAATGCTGCAAAATAATTTTCTACCTCAGACAGGTTCCCTTGCTCTTCAACTTCTACTCTATCTATCTTTGTATGCTCTAACGGTGGCATAGTATTACTAGGCTCAGACATTTTACTTTAAATGCAGTACTGACAATCAGTAAGAATAATAACATGCCTTTCACTTTAAATGCAATACTAATAAACGAAATGCAACAGCGATAAATGCAGGCAATAAATTACTGCAAACTGTCCTTTGTATTTATTTAAAGTCTTTATCTGAACACAAAATGTCTCTTTATGCCAAAGCCTATATGCAATTATAAGTAATTAAAGGAAAGCTCTGACCTTATTCTGAAGAGCAGGATACTGCGATCTGAAGGTTGCTGGAACAAATGTCTGTTTTAATGGAGTCTTTTCTTGATGTGATGCTCTGCTCTGACTTGCGATGCTCTGTGCTGACTTGCGATGCTCTGAGTTGCGATGATCTGTGATTACTTGCAATGCGCTGGCTTGGATACACGGCTGCAGGCTTTGGGCCTAGTGGTGCGAAACTAGCTGACTGCAGTACGTGGATAGCGGTGCAGGCACTCTGGCTCTGGACTTTGGCCTCCCACCATGCGTCTTTTTCTTTCTCTAGGGATCGCAGGAGGGTTGGCGCTCTTTCTCTGACTATCTTGCCTTTGCCGTTCTACCACTTTAACCACCTCCGGACCGCCTAACGCAGATGTGCGGTCCGGAGGTGGCAGCCCTGCGCTCAACGACGCATATACGCGTCATCTCGCGAGGGCCGGGATTTCCTGTGAACGCGCGCGCTCACAGGAACGGAAGGTAAGCGAGTGGATCTCCAGCCTGCCAGCGGCGATCGCTCGCTGGCAGGCTGGAGATGCAAATTTTTTAACCCCTAACAGGTATATTAGACGCTGTTTTCATAACAGCGTCTAATATACCTCCTACCTGGTCCTCTGGTGGTCCCTTTTGTTAGGATCGACCACCAGAGGACTCAGGTAGGTCAGTACAGTCGCACCAAACACCACACTACACTACACTACACCCCCCCCGTCACTTATTAACCCCTTATAAACCCCTGATCACCCATGATCACCCCATATAAACTCCCTGATCACCCCCCTGTCATTGATCACCGCCCTGTCATTGATCACCCCCCTGTCAGGCTCCGTTCAGACGTCCGTATGATTTTTACGGATCCACGGATACATGGATCGGATCCGCAAAAAGCATACGGACGTCTGAATGGAGCCTTACAGGGGGGTGATCAATGACAGGCGGGTGATCACCCATATACACTCCCTGATCACCCCCTGTCATTGATCACCCCCCTGTCATTGATCACTCCCCTGTAAGGCTCCATTCAGACGTCCGCATGATTTTTACGGATACATGGATCGGATCCGCAAAACACATGCGGACGTCTGAATGGAGCCTTACAGGGGGTGATCAATGACAGGCGGGTGATCACCCATATACACTCCCTGATCACCCCCCTGTCATTGATAACCCCCCTGTAAGGCTCCATTCAGACGTCCGCATGCGTTTTGTGGATCCGATCCATGTATCCATGGATCCGTAAAAAATCATGCAGATGTCTGAATGGAGCCTTACAGGGGGGGTGATCAGTGACAGGGGCGTGATCACCCTGATTACCCTGATCACCCCCTGTCATTGATAACCCCCCTGTAAGGCTCCATTCAGACGTCCGCATGCGTTTTGTGGATCCGATCCATTTATCCATGGATCCGTAAAAAATCATGCGGATGTCTGAATGGAGCCTTACAGGGGGGGTGATCAGTGACAGGGGGGTGATCACCCTGATTACCCTGATCACCCCCTGTCATTGATAACCCCCCTGTAAGGCTCCATTCAGACGTCCGCATGCGTTTTGTGGATCCGATCCATGTATCCATGGATCCGTAAAAAATCATGCGGATGTCTGAATGGAGCCTTACAGGGGGGGTGATCAGTGACAGGGGGGTGATCACCCTGATCACCCCCCTGTCATTGATAACCCCCCTGTAAGGCTCCATTCAGACGTCCGCATGTGTTTTGTGGATCCGATCCATGTATCCATGGATCCGTAAAAAATCATGCGGATGTCTGAATGGAGCCTTACAGGGGGGGTGATCAGTGACAGGGGGGTGATCACCCTGATTACCCTGATCACCCCCTGTCATTGATAACCCCCCTGTAAGGCTCCATTCAGACGTCCGCATGTGTTTTGTGGATCCGATCCATGTATCCATGGATCCGTAAAAAATCATGCGGATGTCTGAATGGAGCCTTACAGGGGGGGTGATCAGTGACAGGGGGGGTGATCACCCTGATTACCCTGATCACCCCCTGTCATTGATAACCCCCCTGTAAGGCTCCATTCAGACGTCCGCATGTGTTTTGTGGATCCGATCCATGTATCCATGGATCCGTAAAAAATCATGCGGATGTCTGAATGGAGCCTTACAGGGGGGGGGTGATCAGTGACAGGGGGGTGATCACCCTGATCACCCCCTGTCATTGATAACCCCCCTGTAAGGCTCCATTCAGACGTCCGCATGTGTTTTGTGGATCCGATCCATGTATCCACGGATCCGTAAAAAATCATGCGGATGTCTGAATGGAGCCTTACAGGGGGGGTGATCAATGACAGGGGGGTAATCAGGGAGTCTATATGGGTGATCAACCCCCTGACATTGATCACCCCCCTGTCATTGATCACCCCCCTGTCATTGATCACCCCCCCTGTCATTGATCACCCCCCCCCCCCCCCTGGTAAGGCTCCATTCAGACATTTTTTTTGGCCCAAGTTAGCGGAAATTTTTTGTTTGTTTTTGTTTTTTCTTACAAAGTCTCATATTCTACTAACTTGTGTCAAAAAATAAAATCTCACATGGACGCACCATACCCCTCACGGAATCCAAATGCGTAAACATTTTTTGACATTTATATTCCAGACTTCTTCTCACGCTTTAGGGCCCCTAAAAAGCCAGGGCAGTATAAATACCCCACATGTGACCCCATTTCGGAAAGAAGACACCCCAAGGTATTCCGTGAGGGGCATATTGAGTCCATGAAAGATTGAAATTTTTGTCCTAAGTTAGCGGAAAGTGAGACTTTGTGAGAAAAAAACAAAAAAAAATCAATATCCGCTAACTTATGCAAAAAAAATAAAAATTCGAGGAACTCGCCATGCCCCTCATTGAATACCTTGGGGTGTCTTCTTTCCAAAGTGGGGTCACATGTGGGGTATTTATACTGCCCTGGCTTTTTAGGGGCCCGAAAGTGTGAGAAGAAGTCTGGGATCCAAATGTCTAAAAATGCCCTCCTAAAAGGAATTTGGGCCCCTTTGCGCATCTAGGCTGCAAAAAAGTGTCACACATGTGGTATCGCCGTACTCAGGAGAAGTTGGGAAATGTGTTTTGGGGTGTCATTTTACATATACCCATGCTGGGTGAGAAAAATATCTTGGTCAAATGCCAACTTTGTATAAAAAAATGGGAAAAGTTGTCTTTTGCCAAGATATTTCTCTCACCCAGCATGGGTATATGTAAAATGACACCCCAAAACACATTGCCCAACTTCTCCTGAGTACGGCGATACCACATGTGTGACACTTTTTTGCTGCCAAGGTGGGCAAAGGGGCACATATTCCAAAGTGCACCTTTTGGATTTCGCAGGCCATTTTTTACACATTTTGATTGCAAGGTACTTCTTACACATTTGGGCCCCTAAATTGCCAGGGCAGTATAACTACGCCACAAGTGACCCCATTTTGGAAAGAAGACACCCCAAGGTATTCCGTGAGGGGCACGGCGAGTTCCTAGAATTTTTTATTTTTTGTCACAAGTTAGCGGAAAATGATGATTTTTCTTTTTTTTTCTTTTTTCCTTACAAAGTCTCATATTCCACTAACTTGCGACAAAAAATAAAAAATTCTAGGAACTCGCCATGCCCCTCACGGAATACCTTGGGGTGTCTTCTTTCCAAAATGGGGTCACTTGTGGGGTAGTTATACTGCCCTGGCAATTTAGGGGCCCAAATGTGTGAGAAGAACTTTGCAATCAAAATGTGTAAAAAATGCCCTGCAAAATCCGAAAGGTGCACTTTGGAATATGTGCCCCTTTGCCCACCTTGGCAGCAAAAAAGTGTCACACATGTGGTATCGCCGTACTCAGGAGAAGTTGGGAAATGTGTTTTGGGGTGTCATTTTACATATACCCATGCTGGGTGAGAAAAATATCTTGGTCAAATGCCAACTTTGTATAAAAAAATGGGAAAAGTTGTCTTTTGCCAAGATATTTCTCTCACCCAGCATGGGTATATGTAAAATGACACCCCAAAACACATTGCCCAACTTCTCCTGAGTACGGCGATACCACATGTGTGACACTTTTTTGCTGCCAAGGTGGGCAAAGGGGCACATATTCCAAAGTGCACCTTTCGGATTTTGCAGGGCATTTTTTACACATTTTGATTGCAAAGTTCTTCTCACACATTTGGGCCCCTAAATTGCCAGGGCAGTATAACTACCCCACAAGTGACCCCATTTTGGAAAGAAGACACCCCAAGGTATTCCGTGAGGGGCATGGCAAGTTTTTAGAATTTTTTATTTTTTGTTGCAAGTTAGTGGAATATGAGACTTTGTAAGAAAAAATAAAAAAAATAAAATCATCATTTTCCGCTAACTTGTGACAAAAAATAAAAAGTTCTATGAACTCACTATGCCCATCAGCGAATACCTTAGGGTGTCTACTTTCCGAAATGGGGTCATTTGTGTTTTTTTTTTTACTGTTTGGGCATTGTAGAACCTCAGGAATCATGACAGGTGCTCAGAAAGTCAGAGCTGTTTCAAAAAGCGGAAATTCACATTTTTGTACCATAGTTTGTAAATGCTATAACTTTTACCCAAACCATTTTTTTTTTGCCCAAACATTTTATTTTTATCAAAGACATGTAGAACAATAAATTTGGCGAAAAATTTATATATGGATGTCGTTTTTTTTTGCAAAATTTTACAGCTGAAAGTGAAAAATGTCATTTTTTTGCAAAAAAATCGTTACATTTTGATTAATAACAAAAAAAGTAAAAATGTCAGCAGCAATAAAATACCACCAAATGAAAGCTCTATTAGTGAGAAGAAAAGGAGGTAAAATTCATTTGGGTGGTAAGTTGCATGACCGAGCGATAAACGGTGAAAGGAGTGTAGTGCCGAAGTGTAAAAAGTGCTCTGGTCATGAAGGGGGTTTCACCTAGCGGGGCTGAAGTGGTTAAGAGTCGACTGCAGTTTGACCAATGTGCACATTCTATAGCCTTTCTTGTAGCTCTGCTGAGATGTCTTTGCTTGTTCACTCAGGGAACAGTTGCTGTGTGGCGGTATATGCTGGTGTTCCACTGCTCTAATGCGCTCTTTACTAAGTTGAGGAGCGCTATCACTTCACCCTCTAAGGGTTATAGTTCCACTGCGGCAGGTGGAGCACTAAGAAGTGCCTTTTAACTGTGGCATTAGAAGAATTTTGATATCTCTGACTTTTAGTCTAACCAGACTGTCTATTACTCAGTAATTCCTCCAGTGCTGTTCTATGGACACTGTAGGTTTAAAGAGCACACCAAATCCTTCAGATAACTTCTTTATTAACTTCAACTTTTCTTCATATATAACACTGCCGCCTCCACAGCGGATAGTCCATGTACAAAACATGAGTTGAAAAGATATCACAAAATGGCGGTACAGTGATGGACAAAATTCTGCTGGGACGGTTCGCGACGCCCAAACGCGATCATATGTTCGCGAACCGCAAGTTTGCGGCTGGTTCCATTCATTTTAATGGCAGGCGAACCTGAAAAACCTTTAGCTCATATTTTTAGCCAAGAAATAATTACTAGAAGTGCACAAATGGTCCCACAACATGGACAGTGACATACCAGATGTATTATTCGAATTTGCGATCTCCATTCATTATTTTTTTCAATGTGAAATATCAGCAATATGCACTATACAGTACCCAAATGCACTATAAAGATAGTATATTGGTATTTAACACCCCGCTTCAATCAGTTTTTTTGGGGGATGACTGGTATATCACACCAGTAGAAATTATTTGTTCTTATAACGGTTGCGCCTCTATATACCTGCAATATCGCAGCAGAACCGCACACAACTGCCGCACAATACAAATGCACTATAATATACTTTCTAACATAGAAAGTATATTATAACATTGTACAAGGAAGGCAATCCATTAGAATATACATACAGATAAAAGGTAACCTTAAATAATGTTGCTATGAGGGTCCATTCATACGTCCGGACACCAGCAATGTGCATTCCGCAATTTGCGGACCGCACATCGCCGGCACTATAATAGAAAATGCCTAATCTTGTCTACAATTGCAGACAAGAATAGGACATGTTTTATTTTTTGTGGAAACGGAAGCACGGATGCGGAAGTGCGGATGCGGACAGCACATTCTGGCCCCATTGAAAATGAATGGGACTGCACCCGTTCCGAAAAAATTGCGGAACGGATGCAGACCCATTGTGCAGACCTGTGAATGAAAAGGATATCCCTCAAAATGAAAATAAATTAAATTATTAAAGTTAAGCAAAAAGCATAGATATGGTAGGCAATAACAAGTGCTCGGCGGCACCAAGTCAGAAACCATATGTCCTACCACAATCCGGGTGGTTCCAGTGAACATCCATAAATCCAGGAGGGAATCAAAAAACATCTATCCCTGGGCTAGATGATGATGTGGTATTGAAGGACACGGTGGGCAAATAACTGTCCCTGATATTGCCCTACAGGGGGGTTCTATTCTGGCCCTGAGTAGCCTAACCACAGACCACCTGCCCTGATAACAGCGACCCCGTCCGGAACCTTACCCTATAAAAAAAATGGCCCTAGTAAGCCCCTAGCCCCTAGGCCCCTAACTTCCAGGTGATCACTATATAGATCTATGTGTTTTTGCCTCGTTATAAAAGTATATTATAAGTATATTACACCCCTCTGTGTATCACACCTATCTATAGCACACCTATACCATTCCTTAAAATGACTTTTGTGGCCCTATTAGCTAGCGTTTGGTGTCCCTAACAGCCTGTCCCTGCTCCACACAGCAACCTCTCCTTACACTGTCAAAACACCAAATGTAAAATGGCGGCCAGATCAGGTTTATTTATAAGGTAGGGGGTATGTCCATGTGCTGAAACATCTCAATTGTCTGTCCTGTACCACCTGATGGATGTGTCATGGGCCAAAGTTCTTCACAATGTAAAAGAATATGGCAGGCGCAAATTTCTCCATATGTTCGCATGTTCAGCGAATCGCAAACACGCAAAGTTCGCCGCAAAACGACCACCAGGCGAACCGCAAGGCCATCTCTACTTGTCATTCAACATAAAATGGATATATTTCTCTCTTGAGTATCTGTACTGTCACTTTAAGTTATTTAAGCACTTTATGATCTCTCTGAGAGGTATATCTAAGATATGACCGATAGTTCTACTGATCTGCATGCTATTTGCAGTTTGCAATTGTATGGTTGCAATTGGTGGAACTGTAAGTAAACACATATATATATCTAGTTCAGTATACAGTTCTAAACACAATACTAACAATATGAACATTATATGTTTTAACTACCTATTTTGGCCTCTTGTTCCCATAAAACTCAGCTCTCATTGGAGTGAATGTCTCTGTCTCTGGTGAATAATGATTCTAGCAGCAGGAGCTGGGGGAATTCCCAGACAGGCTGTGTGTGAGGTTGTCTGTGATTGGTCTAGACTTCTGTCCAGCAACAACAGATTAACACTATACTTTATGTTGTTTCTGCTGTGTCACTGAGCTTACCTTACATTACAAAATGAATTTTAAAGGCATTTTACCTTTTTCTGCTTCTGTGAACACAAAATATAACAGTTATATGACATCCAAAACATGATGTCACAGTAAATAACTCTGCTTTTGTCTTTAAGACATAAACATAGGAACTGTATTAAGGCTATTGGCTGGTTTAGGCTACTTTCACACTTGCGCTTGATCGGATCCGTTCTGAACGGATCTGATCATATTAATGCAGACGGAGGCTCCATTCAGTACGGATCCGTCTGCATTAATAACTTAGAAAAATGTCGCAAGTGCGCAAGTGCGCAAGTAGCCTGAGCGGATCCGTTCAGACTTTCAATGTAAAGTCAATGGGGGACGGATCCGCTTGAAGATTGAGCCATATGGGCTCATCTTCAAGCGGATCCGTTCCCATTGACTTACATTGTAAGTCTGAACGGATCCGCTCGCCTTCCGCACGGCCAGGCGGACAGCTGAACGCTGCAAGCAGCGTTCAGCTGTCCGCCTGTCCGTGCGGAGGCGAGCGGAGCGGAGGCTGAACGCCGCCAGACTGATGCAGTCTGAGCGGATCCGCATCCATTCAGACTGCATCAGGGCTGGACGGAGGCTTTTGGGTCCGCTCGTGAGCTCCTTCAAACGGAGCTCACGAACGGACCCATGAACGCTAGTGTGAAAGTAGCCTTAGCTGTATACACATATAAGCTATACTAGCAACCTAGGACAGGTCTTAACATGCGAGCTATATGGCCTGAGTATTCCATATTTATTGTGATTCGTAAAGAATAAACTTCACTCATCTTTAGCGTTAACCATCAAGTTTAGCTCGGCTGCATTTGTATGTAATATCCCCATTCCTGTCTCCCTAGAGGGTGCTCTTATTGCTCTGTTTCCTAAGGGGCCCTAGTAGGGGTGCTGGTAGTTGCTTAGACAATTTATTACTGCAGCCTGCTTGCTCATTTCTAAGTTCTGGCTCTCCACTGAACTGCTTTCAGTGGAACATTGGATAGACAAAATTGTTAAAATCTATAGGCTTGAGAAAGTTTCCCACTTGGAATCTGGCTCTAGACACTGATTATTTACCCTCTGTTGAGCTTGGAAGAAATTTTGGAATTTTAAATTCTGTCTGTTATTTGTGGTACCTTCAGTTGTAACCTGTTTCACATAGGTTCCTGTTTTTTTTCAAGATCATTTAATGTACCTTCATTGATTTCAATATTGTATTTGCTGTACTGTTTGTTACAAAATAAATAAACTTTCGCTTTTATACTCTTTTCACTGTTGATCGCTGGTATTCGTTGATTACTGGCGATCATGTGATCAGGGACCTCTCACAGCGGGCCCCCGATTGTTGCTCCAAGCTCTGGTAGCTTTGAGAGCAGGGAGCAGGGAGCAGGGAGCTTTATGCTCTCCTGGCTGTGCTATTTTATTCCAATACAGCATTATAAAGAGGCTTGTGTATTGGAATAAAGCACATTAGTGACCGCCATAAAAACACATATAGGCAGTCACCTAAAAGGTTAAAGCAGTTCTAACCTTACATAATTTGCCTTTTTAGTGAATTTCATGTTTTACACTACCCACATTTATGTATTTTTTTGTGATTTGCATTTATAAATGTCTAACTTTAACTTAGATGAAAATTATGGCACTTTTGAAATTTTCTTGTAATTATTTAGAGGGATTGTTACCGGTATTGATGATAGGTCAGTGAAGTTGCGATGGGCAGCAACCCTCCGAACCGATCAACTGTTTCAGGAAGCTGCTGTGTCGGGAAACTATACAATGCACAGAACAGAGGCAGTAAGGTCTCTATGCTTTGTAGTTTCCAGCATACTGCAGCTCAGCTGACATACACTTGAAAGTTGTTTGCTTCCAGCTTGGCACACAGTATAGTTTCCGGTTCCAGCAACTGCTCGAATCAGCTGATCAGTAGGGTGTCAGATTTCAGAGCCCCCCAATCTGATATTAATGATCTATTCTAAGGATATATTTGTAGTCTGGACAACCCCCTTTAGGCCCTTAAAGTGAACCTCTGGTTCTAGAAAATAATAATAATGTCATATTAACCCCTAGTATACCGGAGTTTTTTCCTTTTTGCGTTTTCATTTTTTTCCCTATCTTCCTTGAGCCATAACTTTTTTATATTTCCGTTCACATAGCTGTATTAGGACTTATTTTTTGCGGGACAAGTTATACTTTCTGATGCCACCAATAATTGTGGCATACAATGTAGTGGGAAGCAATAAACAAATTCCAAATGGGGTAGAATTTGAAAAAAATGCAATTCCTCCACCATTTTACATTGTTCCCACGGCGTTCAATTTGTGAAAAAATACTGACGCGTGCCCTTCATTCTCTGGGTCAGTGCAATTATAACGACATCCCATATGTATATATTTTGTAAAAAAAAAATGTAACTTTGAAAAACATTTATTTTTTACATCACCATATTCTGACCCCCGTACCATTTTTATAGTTGTATCTACTGAGCTGTGTGTGTGTGAGTGGGGGGGGGGGGATTTTTTTTGTGAGACAATCTGTAGTTTTTATTCATACCATTTTGGAGTGTGTATGACTTTTTGATCACATTATATTACTTTTTTTGTGTAAGAGAAGCAATAAAAAAATGGCAAATTACGCCATTTGCCGTATTGAATTTTTTTTTTATATTTTAATGGTACTGGCGTTTTAGGTAGCTACCCATGGTGTTTATTTTTTTTGTTATTTCATATTTATTTATTTTTATTATATGTGATTTGAACTTTTATATTTTTGTTTTACATTTTTTATATGTTTTTTTTAACAGTTTTCATTTTACTTTTTTGTAATGATTTTGAAACTCGTATTTGAGCCTGCAAAATAAATTTTTCAATTTTTAATTTTGAACAATCATGTATGTTTAAAATGAATTTATTACTGTCTATTGCTCATTCCTTATGTTGGCCTGGTGGCCAAAATAAGATTTGCAGTTTGAATGCTCTCAGCCTCTTTTGTGAGGCTGAGCGCATTCAAATATTCTCACTGGCCACAAAGGATGCCGGTAACAAGTTTTCTACCATTTAAATGCCATGATCTCACTTGGCATTACTGCATCTGCCTGCCACGTGCCGTACAGCATTGGTAGCAAAAGGGTTAGCTGGGGAACAAACACTATGTGCATCATTTAGTCCGAGAAGCTATGCAGCCATCTTGGATGACAGAAGAAGATCCCAGGAATTGGCCCACCTGCAGCTGAAAGGATGAAAAGGAAGGCACTATGTAAGTGTTCTCTTTATGCCCTAGTTAATATATTTTTTTTCCTTGAACCAGAGGGTCACTTTAATGCAAAATGCCATACATGTACGTTTCTTGCAGATAAAGCCCAGTATTATACCTGTACAGCATGGGGAAGACATGGCTTAGGCGCTGAGGCCACATCATCCTCAGTGGGGATGAGGCTGTAATAAACAACTAGGCTCCTGGTGTAATGGCTAGTATTGTAGATAACTCTATACCATTTCAGCCTTTTTACCCTTAGGATGCTGAAGTCAGTAGCAATTATAGCAGCTGGTTTGTTAGAAGGTTGATAGCTTCATCAACTTCCCCACAACCCGATCATGGGGAAGGGGGTCCGTTGCTATGGCAAATAGAGACCTAACATTGGGCTACATCACTGTGATGCAACGTATCCACAGGTTCTAGTATTCACAATAGGTTAACACCATACTAATCATTTCAGATCAGCACTCATATGCTGGCAAAACAAATATACCAATATGTTAGAGGATAGGATATCAATTGCAAATCTGGATGCATACTGTTTTATATTGCTAAGGCTAATGAGTTTCCGAGTGTGAACTGGTGGACATAAATTCAAAACTGCAGTATGAGAAAAGAGATCATAAATAAATTAATACATATGTTTTTATGAGAACACAGTATCATAATATATTACTACTATATGCAGTATGTATTTCTGAATGTAGAACTCCAGCATGATATATGCTTTATAGTTAATATCCTTGGATGTGGATTTTTTATTAATGTTTTATGCCTTTTTTGTCTGTTCACGTTTTTTTGCAGACCATATACGGAACCATTCATTTTAATGGGTCCACAAAAAAAATGGAAGGGTACTCTGTGCATTACGTTTCCATATGTCTGTTTTTCCGTTCCACAAAATGCGGAATGCACATGGACGTCATCCGCATTTTTTGCGGATCTGTTTTTTGCAGAGTACAAAATACATACGGTCATGTGCATGAAGCCTTAAGTTTATATTTTTATTTGATCATACCACGAGGCCCTCATTTAAAATTAACCTTATGTGTATTGTTATGACTAGGACATAATTCTGTGATTTAATGTATTTAGTATATATGGTTTTGTGTGATTTTGCACATATCTGTTATTCCAAAACCTTTAACATATTGCCAAACAGCGGCATGAGAGCGTCAGACTTGTGATGCTAGGCTCCGCCCCCCCCCCGCACGCTGGCCGCCCGGACTGTCCGGATCGCACGTTCGCTGACCCTGCTATGTGAGCGCTAGCGCTGCTAGCGCTATCTGAGGCGCCGAGACGCTGAAGTTTGGGGACTCTCCTGCCGCTGCTTCCGCCCTGCTTCCTAGCCTGCCGGCGCCCAGATCTGCCTGATGCCGAGGTCGTTGCTGCTGCTTGTGAGGTTTCGGTGTACCTGTAGTGCCTATGCGATTAGAGCTGGAAGGAAGAGGCTTCAGTGTTTTTTGTGGGACCTGTGGGGAGGTTGCTCCCACTGTTTGGCAAATACTTTAATTAGTTAACACAGCTGCCCCCCCCCCCCCCCCCTGGTTTGATAAGCACTGCTGGAGATGCCTAAAAGGGGGTGAAGAAAGACACGGATGGGGCTGAAAATTAGGCTGTGGAATGTGTAAGATGAAGGTGGTGCGGTGTCCCTAATACTGGTGGAACAAAGTAACGAAGAGAAAGAGGGGAGAGGGAAGGGAAGAAAAGAAAGAGAAGAGAAGAAGAAAAGGAAATAGAAGGGGAAGGAAAAAAAAAAGGGGGTGCTGGGAGGAGGAAATATCCAGTTGGTGGTCTATCATAGTATATGGTAGTTGCTCTAGCCATCGACTCCCCCAGCTTGACGGTGTTTAACCTCATGAAGAACCCCCCTTTATGGAACTAACTTTTAACCCTTCTAACATTTCTATCCCTAAACCCCTCCCGGACTAAACCAGGACTAAGGTAAGGATCATCACCTTCACCCTCAGCGTTATTGAACTCTATCTTATGTTTAAGATTTAATAAATAAGTGGATATTAAGTTTCTGGCTTTTGGACAATATCTGAGACGACTTTGGGTGTCCTTGCGGAAAACAAGATAACACCTACAACTCAGTTGTTGGGTTTTGTTGGTGCTTTTGTGTTACCCCCCCCCCCCCCCCCTCGTTTTTTTTTTTTTTTTGTGTTATCAACAAATTGTCATCATTTTGTAATTTCTTTGCTCCCTGTGGTTGTGGTGGGTGGGTAGAAGGGAGGAAAGAAGGCAAGGGAGATAAGGGAGCTTAAAATGCCACCCAAGAAAGGCCCCACGGGCGGCGGTAGTAGGAGATCAGCAACAGGGTTAGAGAGTGGGCCCAAACACCAGGGTTTAAATACATTTTTAGCTCCTAACTCGCCAGGTTTTAGATCCCCACAAAAGGAAGGAACGATTGAACCAGGATCCCATGGTCTGGTGCAGGACAATGGGACTGTGGGGGGAGGGGGAGAGAGGGGAACTGTAGTGACATTCACAGAAATAGACACAAGGATGATGAAAGACATATTTTTCACTGTCTCGAGGATGGAGAACGTAATGGGGAACATAGTGACCCAGATCGGGGCAGTGCAAACGGATGTCAGTGTAATACGGGACGAGATGGAGAAAATAAGGCAGCGCTTACATGAGATGGAGGAAAAGGTCCCTGTTTTGGAACACTCGGTACAGAAACTAGAGAAAGAGTTGGTCTCTCTAAAGGAAATGAACACTAGGATGGAACAAAAATGTATAAGCCAAGAAGATGGATCAAGGAGATCTAACATAAGATGTGTAGGGATCCCAGAGCGCGCAGAGGGCGATAATTGCACTGAATATATGGAGAGATGGATAATGGAGAACTGTAAGGAGGGTATTCTTTCCCCATTGTTCGCCATCGAAAGAGCACATAGGGTCCCTACAAAAAAGAGGGTTCCAGGGGAATTTCCCAGACAGATATTGGTTAAATGCTTATTGGCTAAGGACCGTGATATAATAATAACTGATGCGAGGACCTCCGAAAAATATCAGGTTCAGGGTGTAAAGATAAGATTATTTCCAGACTATTCTGCCTATACTAATGCCCACAGGAAAGAGTATATTGCTGTTAAAAAGAGGTTAAGGGAAGCAGGTCTAAAGTATAGCTCACTTTTCCCGGCAAAATTAAGGGTGGAATATAAAGGCAGGACTGTTTTTTTTCAGACCCCGGAGGAGGTTAGCGATTGGGCGGATGGGGAGGGCCTTTGAGGTCGGGGGTCTCGGAGGGGAAAGGAGTTAGTATGCTAAGATATGGAGTCGCCCCAACTGCTGGTTAGCAAGGGGGGGCTATTTATGGTGGGTGGGTATATATGGGTTGAGGGAGAGGGAGACGTGTGTTTTTTGTTTTTTGATTTTTCTGTATATTTTGCTTTTCCCCCTCTGCTAGATGGTCAGGATTGTTTCGTTGAATGTGAGAGGTTTATGTGAGAGAGTAAAGAGATATGCTATCCTTGAGTGGATGAAGAGGTTCCTGCCAGCTATCATCTGCCTACAGGAGACACATTTGGATAAGGAATCATTATGATGGTTGGAGAAGAGATGGATAGGGGAAAGTTACCATTCCGTATATACTACCTATTCAAGAGGGGTCTCAATTTTGATTCACAATAAAATTAAATTTGAGTGTCTGGTACATGAGGCCGATGATTATGGTAGGTACCTCTTTCTATATTGTAATATAGAAGGGGTTAAAATGGTAATTGCAAGCATATATATTCCTCCACCATATAAGCCAGATGTTCTGTATCAACTGTATAGATTTATGCTGAATAGACAGGAATCCATAATGATTGCGATAGGAGACTACAATGCAGTAATGGATCCACTCAGGGATAGAATGTCTAGCAGAGGGGGAAGAACACAAAAAGTAGATTTTTATAAACTAGCCCATGAATTTAATTGAGTTGATGTTTGGTGCTTCCAGAACCCGGATGAAACCATGTATTCCTGCTATTCTAAAACACATCAAACTTGGTCAAGAATAGATATGGTCCTGGGAAATAAAAATGTAATGTTTCACAATAGGATGAAAATAAAGTACTCGCCCATGGCCCTATCAGATCACAATGCGGTGGTAATGGAACTAGATCTGAATAAAAAGAATGCTCTACCACTATTTAAGTTCAACCCCCATTGGTTATCAATGATTCCAGATAAAAAGAGTATAATGGAAGAATAAAATAAAAAAATTGGGGTAAAATAATGACTCCGCGAGTAGGCTAATTGTCTGGGACACTGCTAAAGCATATTTAACCACTTCAGCCCCGCTAGGTGAAACCCCCTTCATGACCAGGCCACTTTTTACACTTCGGCACTACACTCCTTTCACCGTTTATCGCTCGGTCATGCAACTTACCACCCAAATGAATTTTACCTCCTTTTCTTCTCACTAATGGAGCTTTCATTTGGTGGTATTTCATTGCTGCTGACATTTTTACTTTTTTTGTTATTAATCAAAATATAACGATTTTTTTTGCAAAAAAATGACATTTTTCACTTTCAGCTGTGAAATTTTGCAAAAAAAAACGACATCCATATATAAATTTTTCGCTAAATTTATAGTTTTACATGTCTTTGAAAAAAAAAAAATGTTTGGGCAAAAAAAAAAAATGGTTTGGGTAAAAGTTATAGCATTTACAAACTATGGTACAAAAATGTGAATTTCCGCTTTTTGAAACAGCTCTGATTTTCTGAGCACCTGTCATGTTTCCTGAGGTTCTACAATGCCCAAACAGTATAACTACCCCACAAATGACCCCATTTCGGAAAGTAGACACCCTAAGGTATTCGCTAATGGGCATAGTGAGTTCATAGAACTTTTTATTTTTTGTCACAAGTTAGCGGAAAATGATGATGATTTTTTATTTTTATTTTTTTTCTTACAAAGTCTCATATTCCACTAACTTGCGACAAAAAATAAAAAATTCTAGGAACTCACCATGCCCCTCACAGAATACCTTGGGGTGTCTTCTTTCCAAAATGGGGTCACTTGTGGGGTAGTTATACTGCCCTGGCAATTTAGGGGCCCAAATGTGTGAGTAGTACCTTGCAACCAAAATGTGTAAAAAATGACCGGTGAAATCCGAAAGGTACACTTTGGAATATGCGCCCCTTTGCCCACCTTGGCAGCAAAAAAGTGTGACACATCTGGTATCGCCGTACTCAGGAGAAGTTGGGGAATGTGTTTTGGGGTGTCATTTTACATATACCCATGCTGGGTGAGAGAAATATCTTGGCAAACGACAACTTTTCCCATTTTTTTATACAAAGTTGGCATTTGACCAAGATATTTTTCTCACCCAGCATGGGTATATGTAAAATGACACCCCAAAACACATTCCCCAACTTCTCCTGAGTACGGCGATACCAGATGTGTCACACTTTTTTGCTGCCAAGGTGGGCAAAGGGGCACATATTCCAAAGTGCACCTTTCGGATTTTGCAGGGCATTTTTTACACATTTTGATTGCAAGGTACTTCTCACACATTTGGGCCCCTAAATTGCCAGGGCAGTATAACTACGCCACAAGTGACCCCATTTTGGAAAGAAGACACCCTAAGGTATTCCGTGAGGGGCACTGCGAGTTCCTAGAATTTTTTTTTTTTTGTCACAAGTTAGCGGAAAATGATGATGTTTTTTTTCTTTTTTTTTTTTTCTTACAAAGTCTCATATTCCACTAACCTGCGACAAAAAATAAAAAATTCTAGGAACTCACCATGCCCCTCACAGAACACCTTGGGGTGTCTTCTTTCCAAAATGGGGTCACTTGTGGGGTAGTTATACTGCCCTGGCAATTTAGGGGCCCATATGTGTGAGAAGTACTTTGCAATCAAAATGTGTAAAAAATGGCCTGCAAAATCTGAAAGGTGCACTTTGGAATATGTGCCCCTTTGCCCACCTTGGCAGCAAAAAAGTGTGACACATCTGGTATCGCCGTACTCAGGAGAAGTTGGGGAATGTGTTTTGGGGTGCCATTTTACATATACCCATGCTGGGTGAGAGAAATATCTTGGCAAACGACAACTTTTCCCATTTTTTTATACAAAGTTGGCATTTGACCAAGATATTTTTCTCACCCAGCATGGGTATATGTAAAATGACACCCCAAAACACATTTCCCGACTTCTTCTGAGTACGGCGATACCAGATGTGTCACACTTTTTTGCAGCCTAGATGCGCAAAGGGGCCCAAATTCCTTTTAGGAGGGCATTTTTAGACATTTGGATCCCAGACTTCTTCTCACGCTTTAGGGCCCCTAAAAAGCCAGGGCAGTATAAATACCCCACATGTGACCCCACTTTGGAAAGAAGACACCCCAAGGTATCCAATGAGGGGCCTGGCAAGTTCATAGAATTTTTTTTTTTTTTTCGCATAAGTTAGCGGAAATTGATTTTTTTTTTGTTTTTTCTCACAAAGTCTCACTTTCCGCTAACTTAGGACAAAAATTTCAATCTTTCATGGACTCAATATGCCCCTCAGCAAATACCTTGGGGTGTCTTCTTTCCAAAATGGGGTCAGTTGTGGGGTGTTTGTACTGCCCTGGCATTTGAGGGTCTCCGCAATCATTACATGTATGGCCAGCATTAGGAGTTTCTGCTATTCTCCTTATATTGAGCATACAGGTAATGAGATTTTTTTTTCCGTTCAGCCTCTGGGCTGAAAGAAAAAAATGAACTGCACAGATTTCTTCATTCGCATCGATCAATGTGGATGAAAAAATCTCTGCCAAAAAAAAAAAATGGAGGGGAAAGGCGTCTGCCAGGACATAGGAGCTCCGCCCTACATCCATACCCACTTAGCTCGTATGCCCTGGCAAACCAGATTTCTCCATTCGCATCAATCGATGTGGATGAATAAATCATTGCCAGGATTTTTTTTTTATATATATATATATATATATATATATGAAGAAAAAAGGCGGCACTGGCTCAACGAAGAAAAAGCGGGTGCACGCCTCAGAGGGAATGGAATGATTTCCCTATTGAAAATAATAAGAAAAATGAGCGGCACTCCAAGTAATAAAGTAGTGAATCCTTTATTCACACCAGTGGTGCAACGTTTCGGCTCTGATCGCGAGCCTTCCTCAAGCAAAGACATAACTCAAATGACTGTGGTTATATAGGAAGTACAAATCATGTGACAACACCCCAGTGGGTGTGTTTAACAGATCATAAAGATAGAACAATACTATGCATTAAATCAACATAATATCTACAGTGTACAGTACATATATATGCATATGGTGGTCATCATCAATAGTGAAATCACAAATATAAGGCATGTCTGCAAGTGAACTTCATAAACCTGATGGTATAGTATACCAACGGTCAGTGTGCATACATATGAAAAAAGAGGAGAGGGGGAGGAGCATTGAAGTGTTACACGTAACATACTTAGCAGGTAAGGAGGCTCATTCCTGGCCGTAAACTCGGCGTTCCGGATGTCCGTCTGCGCAGGCGTGGCAGCGCACCAATAATAGATTCTCGGCATGCCGGACACGCTGCGCATCATCACACTGGCGCTGCGCGTCATCTCAATGGGCCGATCCACCTCCGTCACAACGTCGGACACAGTATGTTGTCCTGGGCGCATGCTCAGTAGAAAAACGAGCTGCAGGTGCCATCTTAATAACTGGAGAGCTGCCCATACATACTTACTATGCAATCGCATCCAACCACAGACAAAACGAACATAGGGGGACAGAGAAAGGCACAGGGAATCCCATAAATAGGGTACCAATGTGCCCCCAGACGGAAAAACCCCCCAATAGCCACGGAAAACCGCGGCATTTGCAGGAATAACGTCAGGGATTCTGTCGTCCCATACTGCCCGTGAGGGATCTCCTCCAGTGGTGCACAGATGCTGCATAGTGTGTAAGGTTTAGCTCACAGTATCGAAGAATAAAATATGTGACAACAGAGGAATATATATAAGGTGTCGATAAATATCAACACCAGGTGTCTATCACGCCTGACGATAACAGAACTGAAACAGACATAATATATAAAGTATAATAAAAAAATGGACTCCTTCCGTAGTATGTTGCGTGCACTCCAATCGTATGATCCATACCCCAAAATGCAAGTAGTGAGTGATCTGAAAAAAGAAGAAAAAGAGAATTAAAATAGGAATAAAAGGAGTTATATAACTCTCTTAGTGTGTACACAATTAGCAAAACAATATCCGGCAAAGCACTAGGGGCAAACAACCCTCACAGAACTTCCCCAAAGTTGTAGTCAACATTTAAGCCCTTTGGCTTCAAGCTGTCCAATTTGTGGATCCAGCTAAGCTCTCTGCGTTTAAGTGTCCTGGATCTATCTCCACCACGTCGTGGTTGGGGTATATGATCCAGGATCCAGCATCTCAAGTCGCCTTCTTTGTGTGCGGCCTCAGAAAAATGTTTGGATAGTGGTAAATCCATACGTTTTTTACGTATACTGAGGCGATGGTTGTTAAGGCGTGTCTTCAATTCAGTTGTTGTCTCGCCAACATAAAGCAAATTACATGGGCAAGACAACACATAGATGACATGGTTGGAATCGCAAGTCAAATGAAATGGAATATTATAGGACACCCCAGTATTGGGATGTACAAAGAATCTTCCCTTGCGAATGTACCTACAGTTGACGCAGTTTAAACAAGGAAAACAGCCTAAGCCAGACTGAGTCAATTTAGTTTGTTTCAAAGATACCCCGGGGCCTATGTCAGCCTTAACCAGCTGATCACGTAGGTTGCGGGAACGGCGATATGATGACAATGGTGGACGTGAGAACTCGGGGATATCCTTGAAGCATGTACCCAATAGACCCCAATGTTTATTTAAAATCTTGTTGACTGACGGGCTCAGCTCAGTGTATACTGAAACGAACGGAATCCTGGCCTTGTTCTGGACAGTGTTCCGTTTCGTCAGTAACTCCGTTCTATCAAGCGTTCGTGCTCTATTCACATGTTCGTCCAGCAGTCGCTTGGGATAACCCCTGTCACGAAACTTAGCTGCCATGGAATCTAGAGTCGCATCAAGTTTATTCTCATCCGACACAACACGCTTGACGCGGAGAAACTGAGAGAACGGCAACGACCGGATCATTCTCCGAGGGTGTGAGCTATTGTAACACAAAAACGTATTGGTGTCAGTAGGTTTTGTGTACAACTCAGTATCAAGTTCACCCTCATTGAGTGTGACTCGTGTATCCAAGAACTGGATCTCAGTTCGAGAATAGACAAGGGTGAACTGTAAGTCAGGATCCTGGCTATTCAAAAAACTATGGAACTGTGCCAGGTCAGTCTCGGTGCCGGTCCATATGAGGAAGATGTCGTCAATGTATCGCCACCACCTCAGCACCTGGCTGAAGTGGTGGGACAGATAGACGACATCCTCCTCATAGCACCGCATGAATATATTTGCATACGTGGGGGCCACGTGAGACCCCATGGCCACCCCACGTTCTTGCAAGTAAAAAACGTCCCTGAAGAGAAAGTAGTTGTACTGTAACACAATCTTGAGCAATTCAATGATGAATTCAGAGGCTTGAGGAGAAAAGGCCGAGGTCCCCAGCATTTTCTCCACAGCTCTGAGACCCTTGTCATGGGCAATTGACGTGTACAGTGAGGTAACATCAAATGATGCGAGTAACACCGAAGACACCTGGGTTAAATCAACACTTTGCAGTTTAGTCAAGAAATCAGATGTGTCCTGTATGTAGGATGATCCCCCTATGGAAAATTCCCGCAGTACTTTATCCAGGAAAACGGCTATGCCGCTGAAGATGGAATCTGAGCCCGAGACAATGGGGCGACCCGGGGGATCGATGAGGGTCTTGTGAATCTTGGGCAGCACATACAACACCGGAGTGACAGGATGCGCTACCTCAAGAAAGTCACTAAGACCCCCATCGATGATGCCCGCGGCCTTAGCCTCCCTGAGACACCGGCGGATGATATCCGCTATCATGAATTTGGGATCAGAATCCAAAATCCTGTATACCTGAGGGTCACATAATTGTCGCATGATTTCTTGTATGTATTTTGTGGTGTCCATTACTACGACCGCACCCCCCTTGTCAGCTGGTTTGAGGGTTATGGTGGGGTCGGATCTAAGGGACTCCAGGGCTTCAATCTCAGTAGTAGTCAAATTGGGATGTCTGAAGGCCCGGCCTCCATTGGAGGAAGACCTGAGCTCAGAGATCCCCAATTTGACTGCACTGATGTATGCATCAACAGATGGCTCATTGATAACAGGTACAAAGTTACTCTTTGAAAATAGGTTGAGGGAGCCCAGAGTGAAATCACTAATCTGGGGTCTCGCAGCCACATTCCTCTTGTGGAACCAAATCTTTAACTTAATGCGTCGAAAGAAAGAAAACAGATTGGATTCTAGTTCAAACCAGTCAATAGGTGCATTGGGGCAAAATGAAAACCCCTTGGACAAGACACTCACTTGAGAAGCTGTCAGTTCCTTAGAGGAAAGATTGACCACAGTCACTTCTTCTTTCCTGAAGTTGGCTTGGCAGCCATTGACCTGGTCTTGCTGCGTACTCCGCCTAGCCCTCCTGTGTCCACGGCCACCTCTCCTGATGCGTCGTCGCGTCTCGCTGATGTCTGTGGACCCTTCTCTAAAAAAGACTGTTCCACATTGGAAGAGGCTTGATTTGTCTTTCTCCGTCTCTTGTTGTCACGTTGTAGCATATTGAGTTGTCTATCGGTCTGCCAGTTGTAGATATTCCCTTTCCTGTAGTCATCTGCGTCCCGGCACCATTTCACCCTTTTGTTTTCCTCAGACTCAGTTTGGAAATTCCTCATGTGGATGGACATGTCCTCCATAAACTTGGTGAGATCTTCAGGAGATAGTAAAGTTTGCAAACCGGCCTCAATTTCGCTTTTTTCACATTGTAAGGTAGACAGTTCCTGTTGCAGATATTCAATATTAAGCAAAATAAAGTCTAAGGAGTAGCGGTTTGATAAGGATTCAAACTTTTTGCAAAACAGAGGATTGTCAAAAAATAGATTAGGTCGGATGTTGGACCGCATCCCTCTTGGAACTTTTTGTGTTCTGTGGTATTCACCAAGTGTCATCATATGAAGACGCAAAGAAATAATACGTTTGGAGAGATTTTCATACTTGCGTTTTAACTCTTTGACAGATGGGGTGTTAAGGAAGGTGGTATCTCCCCCTATGCCTTGCAGGATACGTTCAGCATCTTCCGTTGTGTACACACAACCACTGGTGGAAGCGGATTCAGATGTAGACATCGCAGAAAAAATTGAAGAAAAAAGGGAGAAAAAAGATGATAAATGCGCCGTGCTCAGCCAATGGACCAAATTATATGAAGAAAAAAGGCGGCACTGGCTCAACGAAGAAAAAGCGGGTGCACGCCTCAGAGGGAATGGAATGATTTCCCTATTGAAAATAATAAGAAAAATGAGCGGCACTCCAAGTAATAAAGTAGTGAATCCTTTATTCACACCAGTGGTGCAACGTTTCGGCTCTGATCGCGAGCCTTCCTCAAGCAAAGACATAACTCAAATGACTGTGGTTATATAGGAAGTACAAATCATGTGACAACACCCCAGTGGGTGTGTTTAACAGATCATAAAGATAGAACAATACTATGCATTAAATCAACATAATATCTACAGTGTACAGTACATATATATGCATATGGTGGTCATCATCAATAGTGAAATCACAAATATAAGGCATGTCTGCAAGTGAACTTCATAAACCTGATGGTATAGTATACCAACGGTCAGTGTGCATACATATGAAAAAAGAGGAGAGGGGGAGGAGCATTGAAGTGTTACACGTAACATACTTAGCAGGTAAGGAGGCTCATTCCTGGCCGTAAACTCGGCGTTCCGGATGTCCGTCTGCGCAGGCGTGGCAGCGCACCAATAATAGATTCTCGGCATGCCGGACACGCTGCGCATCATCACACTGGCGCTGCGCGTCATCTCAATGGGCCGATCCACCTCCGTCACAACGTCGGACACAGTATGTTGTCCTGGGCGCATGCTCAGTAGAAAAACGAGCTGCAGGTGCCATCTTAATAACTGGAGAGCTGCCCATACATACTTACTATGCAATCGCATCCAACCACAGACAAAACGAACATAGGGGGACAGAGAAAGGCACAGGGAATCCCATAAATAGGGTACCAATGTGCCCCCAGACGGAAAAACCCCCCAATAGCCACGGAAAACCGCGGCATTTGCAGGAATAACGTCAGGGATTCTGTCGTCCCATACTGCCCGTGAGGGATCTCCTCCAGTGGTGCACAGATGCTGCATAGTGTGTAAGGTTTAGCTCACAGTATCGAAGAATAAAATATGTGACAACAGAGGAATATATATAAGGTGTCGATAAATATCAACACCAGGTGTCTATCACGCCTGACGATAACAGAACTGAAACAGACATAATATATAAAGTATAATAAAAAAATGGACTCCATTTTTTTATTATACTTTATATATTATGTCTGTTTCAGTTCTGTTATCGTCAGGCGTGATAGACACCTGGTGTTGATATTTATCGACACCTTATATATATTCCTCTGTTGTCACATATTTTATTCTTCGATACTGTGAGCTAAACCTTACACACTATGCAGCATCTGTGCACCACTGGAGGAGATCCCTCACGGGCAGTATGGGACGACAGAATCCCTGACGTTATTCCTGCAAATGCCGCGGTTTTCCGTGGCTATTGGGGGGTTTTTCCGTCTGGGGGCACATTGGTACCCTATTTATGGGATTCCCTGTGCCTTTCTCTGTCCCCCTATGTTCGTTTTGTCTGTGGTTGGATGCGATTGCATAGTAAGTATGTATGGGCAGCTCTCCAGTTATTAAGATGGCACCTGCAGCTCGTTTTTCTACTGAGCATGCGCCCAGGACAACATACTGTGTCCGACGTTGTGACGGAGGTGGATCGGCCCATTGAGATGACGCGCAGCGCCAGTGTGATGATGCGCAGCGTGTCCGGCATGCCGAGAATCTATTATTGGTGCGCTGCCACGCCTGCGCAGACGGACATCCGGAACGCCGAGTTTACGGCCAGGAATGAGCCTCCTTACCTGCTAAGTATGTTACGTGTAACACTTCAATGCTCCTCCCCCTCTCCTCTTTTTTCATATGTATGCACACTGACCGTTGGTATACTATACCATCAGGTTTATGAAGTTCACTTGCAGACATGCCTTATATTTGTGATTTCACTATTGATGATGACCACCATATGCATATATATGTACTGTACACTGTAGATATTATGTTGATTTAATGCATAGTATTGTTCTATCTTTATGATCTGTTAAACACACCCACTGGGGTGTTGTCACATGATTTGTACTTCCTATATAACCACAGTCATTTGAGTTATGTCTTTGCTTGAGGAAGGCTCGCGATCAGAGCCGAAACGTTGCACCACTGGTGTGAATAAAGGATTCACTACTTTATTACTTGGAGTGCCGCTCATTTTTCTTATTATTTTCAATAGGGAAATCATTCCATTCCCTCTGAGGCGTGCACCCGCTTTTTCTTCGTTGAGCCAGTGCCGCCTTTTTTCTTCATATAATTTGGTCCATTGGCTGAGCACGGCGCATTTATCATCTTTTTTCTCCCTTTTTTCTTCAATTTTTTCTGCGATGTCTACATCTGAATCCGCTTCCACCAGTGGTTGTGTGTACACAACGGAAGATGCTGAACGTATCCTGCAAGGCATAGGGGGAGATACCACCTTCCTTAACACCCCATCTGTCAAAGAGTTAAAACGCAAGTATGAAAATCTCTCCAAACGTATTATTTCTTTGCGTCTTCATATGATGACACTTGGTGAATACCACAGAACACAAAAAGTTCCAAGAGGGATGCGGTCCAACATCCGACCTAATCTATTTTTTGACAATCCTCTGTTTTGCAAAAAGTTTGAATCCTTATCAAACCGCTACTCCTTAGACTTTATTTTGCTTAATATTGAATATCTGCAACAGGAACTGTCTACCTTACAATGTGAAAAAAGCGAAATTGAGGCCGGTTTGCAAACTTTACTATCTCCTGAAGATCTCACCAAGTTTATGGAGGACATGTCCATCCACATGAGGAATTTCCAAACTGAGTCTGAGGAAAACAAAAGGGTGAAATGGTGCCGGGACGCAGATGACTACAGGAAAGGGAATATCTACAACTGGCAGACCGATAGACAACTCAATATGCTACAACGTGACAACAAGAGACGGAGAAAGACAAATCAAGCCTCTTCCAATGTGGAACAGTCTTTTTTAGAGAAGGGTCCACAGACATCAGCGAGACGCGACGACGCATCAGGAGAGGTGGCCGTGGACACAGGAGGGCTAGGCGGAGTACGCAGCAAGACCAGGTCAATGGCTGCCAAGCCAACTTCAGGAAAGAAGAAGTGACTGTGGTCAATCTTTCCTCTAAGGAACTGACAGCTTCTCAAGTGAGTGTCTTGTCCAAGGGGTTTTCATTTTGCCCCAATGCACCTATTGACTGGTTTGAACTAGAATCCAATCTGTTTTCTTTCTTTCGACGTATTAAGTTAAAGATTTGGTTCCACAAGAGGAATGTGGCTGCGAGACCCCAGATTAGTGATTTCACTCTGGGCTCCCTCAACCTATTTTCAAAGAGTAACTTTGTACCTGTTATCAATGAGCCATCTGTTGATGCATACATCAGTGCAGTCAAATTGGGGATCTCTGAGCTCAGGTCTTCCTCCAATGGAGGCCGGGCCTTCAGACATCCCAATTTGACTACTACTGAGATTGAAGCCCTGGAGTCCCTTAGATCCGACCCCACCATAACCCTCAAACCAGCTGACAAGGGGGGTGCGGTCGTAGTAATGGACACCACAAAATACATACAAGAAATCATGCGACAATTATGTGACCCTCAGGTATACAGGATTTTGGATTCTGATCCCAAATTCATGATAGCGGATATCATCCGCCGGTGTCTCAGGGAGGCTAAGGCCGCGGGCATCATCGATGGGGGTCTTAGTGACTTTCTTGAGGTAGCGCATCCTGTCACTCCGGTGTTGTATGTGCTGCCCAAGATTCACAAGACCCTCATCGATCCCCCGGGTCGCCCCATTGTCTCGGGCTCAGATTCCATCTTCAGCGGCATAGCCGTTTTCCTGGATAAAGTACTGCGGGAATTTTCCATAGGGGGATCATCCTACATACAGGACACATCTGATTTCTTGACTAAACTGCAAAGTGTTGATTTAACCCAGGTGTCTTCGGTGTTACTCGCATCATTTGATGTTACCTCACTGTACACGTCAATTGCCCATGACAAGGGTCTCAGAGCTGTGGAGAAAATGCTGGGGACCTCGGCCTTTTCTCCTCAAGCCTCTGAATTCATCATTGAATTGCTCAAGATTGTGTTACAGTACAACTACTTTCTCTTCAGGGACGTTTTTTACTTGCAAGAACGTGGGGTGGCCATGGGGTCTCACGTGGCCCCCACGTATGCAAATATATTCATGCGGTGCTATGAGGAGGATGTCGTCTATCTGTCCCACCACTTCAGCCAGGTGCTGAGGTGGTGGCGATACATTGACGACATCTTCCTCATATGGACCGGCACCGAGACTGACCTGGCACAGTTCCATAGTTTTTTGAATAGCCAGGATCCTGACTTACAGTTCACCCTTGTCTATTCTCGAACTGAGATCCAGTTCTTGGATACACGAGTCACACTCAATGAGGGTGAACTAGATACTGAGTTGTACACAAAACCTACTGACACCAATACGTTTTTGTGTTACAATAGCTCACACCCTCGGAGAATGATCCGGTCGTTGCCGTTCTCTCAGTTTCTCCGCGTCAAGCGTGTTGTGTCGGATGAGAATAAACTTGATGCGACTCTAGATTCCATGGCAGCTAAGTTTCGTGACAGGGGTTATCCCAAGCGACTGCTGGACGAACATGTGAATAGAGCACGAACGCTTGATAGAACGGAGTTACTGACGAAACGGAACACTGTCCAGAACAAGGCCAGGATTCCGTTCGTTTCAGTATACACTGAACTGAGCCCGTCAGTCAATAAGATTTTGAATAAACATTGGGGTCTATTGGGTACATGCTTCAAGGATATCCCCGAGTTCTCACGTCCACCATTGTCATCATATCGCCGTTCCCGCAACCTACGTGATCAGCTGGTTAAGGCTGACATAGGCCCCGGGGTATCTTTGAAACAAACTAAATTGACTCAGTCTGGCTTAGGCTGTTTTCCTTGTTTAAACTGCGTTAACTGCAGGTACATTCGCAAGGGAAGATTCTTTGTACATCCCAATACTGGGGTGTCCTATAATATTCCATTTCATTTGACTTGCGATTCCAACCATGTCATCTATGTGTTGTCTTGCCCATGTAATTTGCTTTATGTTGGCGAGACAACAACTGAATTGAAGACACGCCTCAACAACCATCGCCTCAGTATACGTAAAAAACGTATGGATTTACCACTATCCAAACATTTTTCTGAGGCCGCACACAAAGAAGGCGACTTGAGATGCTGGATCCTGGATCATATACCCCAACCACGACGTGGTGGAGATAGATCCAGGACACTTAAACGTAGAGAGCTTAGCTGGATCCACAAATTGGACAGCTTGAAGCCAAAGGGCTTAAATGTTGACTACAACTTTGGGGAAGTTCTGTGAGGGTTGTTTGCCCCTAGTGCTTTGCCGGATATTGTTTTGCTAATTGTGTACACACTAAGAGAGTTATATAACTCCTTTTATTCTTATTTTAATTCTCTTTTTCTTTTTTCAGATCACTCACTACTTGCATTTTGGGGTATGGATCATACGATTGGAGTGCACGCAACATACTACAGAAGGAGTCCATTTTTTTATTATACTTTATATATTATGTCTGTTTCAGTTCTGTTATCGTCAGGCGTGATAGACACCTGGTGTTGATATTCATCGACACCTTATATATATTCCTCTGTTGTCACATATTTTATTCTTCGATACTGTGAGCTAAACCTTACACACTCTGCAGCATCTGTGCACCACTGGAGGAGATCCCTCACGGGCAGTATGGGACGACAGAATCCCTGACGTTATTCCTGCAAATGCCGCGGTTTTCCGTGGCTATTGGGGGTTTTTCCGTCTGGGGGCACATTGGTACCCTATCTATGGGATTCCCTGTGCCTTTCTCTGTCCCCCTATGTTCGTTTTGTCTGTGGTTGGATGCGATTGCATAGTAAGTATGTATGGGCAGCTCTCCAGTTATTAAGATGGCGCCTGCAGCTCGTTTTTCTACTGAGCATGCGCCCAGGACAACATACTGTGTCCGACGTTGTGACGGAGGTGGATCGGCCCATTGAGATGACGCGCAGCGCCAGTGTGATGATGCGCAGCGTGTCCGGCATGCCGAGAATCTATTATTGGTGCGCTGCCACGCCTGCGCAGACGGACATCCGGAACGCCGAGTTTACGGCCAGGAATGAGCCTCCTTACCTGCTAAGTATGTTACGTGTAACACTTCAATGCTCCTCCCCCTCTCCTCTTTTTTCATATGTATGCACACTGACCGTTGGTATACTATACCATCAGGTTTATGAAGTTCACTTGCAGACATGCCTTATATTTGTGATTTCACTATTGATGATGACCACCATATGCATATATATGTACTGTACACTGCAGATATTATGTTGATTTAATGCACAGTATTGTTCTATTTTATGATCTGTTAAACACACCCACTGGGGTGCTGTCACATGATTTGTACTTCCTATATAACCACAGTCATTTGAGTTATGTCTTTGCTTGAGGAAGGCTCGCGATCAGAGCCGAAACGTTGCACCACTGGTGTGAATAAAGGATTCACCACTTTATTACTTGGAGTGCCGCTCATTTTTCTTGTTATATATATATATATATATACAAAGTGCTTGCCAAAGCATAGGAACGCCGCCTCCTCCTCAGCTCGTATGCCTCGGCAAACGTATCTGTCACTGCAGAGGAGAAAATCCCGTCTTGCAGCGCCGCATACACCGACTTGCGTGTAATCTGACAGCAGCGCAATGCTTCTGTCAGAATGCACATCGGTGCTGCAGCTAGTAGATCGGTTGGTCCACCTGGAAGGTAAAAAGACAAAAAAAAAAAAAAAAGAAAAAACCAGGCCACAACGCAATAATTTTATTAACTTTGGAACAGAACATGTAACTTTAACTTTTGGAACTAAACATTAACCTGTTTGCTTACCTGTTTTTTTTTTTTTGTTTGTTTTTTTTTACCTTTATAGAACAAACCTCTCCTTCCCCATGGGTCAATGTGCAAAGCGCAAATCGCCCAAAGATGTGGCGAAGTGCGTTATGCACTTTGTCCCATGTGAAAGGAGACGTTTGCAGCAGCTGTGAGTGAATGGGCCCTAATAGCCCTGTGTGCCTATCCTGGTGAGATGTGATCCCTATGCTAGGTGTACCTGTGTGTGGTACTTCCGGAAACACTCCCCTAAGAATAGGGCAGGGTGGTCGGGACAGTCAGGACAGAAATAGCGGGTGTCACGCCTTATTCCACTCCTGCTACAGACACTACATTTTTTTCGGGGTGGCGGTCGGTTTGAGGTACCAGCAACGACACTGGGGAAGTGTCGCTCGTGTAGACGGCTAACTACACTGGTGGATGGGGCCACGGAACCTCCTGGATACAGGAGGTTCGCGATGATCTCTTCCTGAAATTTGAGGAAGGATCCAGTTCTCCCATCCTTACTGTAGAGAACAAAACTATTGTACAGAGCCAATTGAATTAAATATACAGACACCTTCTTATACCAGCGTCTGGTGCGTCGGGAAACTAAATACGGAGCCAACATCTGGTCATTGAAGTCGACCCCTCCCATGTGGAGGTTATAGTCGTGGACTGAGAGGGGCTTTTCAATGACACGGGTTGCTCGCTCAATTTGGATTGTCGTGTCTGCGTGAATGGAGGAGAGCATGTAAACGTCACGCTTGTCTCTCCATTTCACCGCGAGCAGTTCTTCGTTACACAGTGCGGCACTCTGCCCCCTTGCAAGACGGGTGGTAACGAGCCGTTGGGGGAAGCCCGCGCGACTAGTTCGCGCGGTGCCACAGGCGCCAATCCGTTCTAGAAACAAATGCCTAAAGAGGGCCACACTTGTGTAAAAATTGTCCACATAAAGATGGTACCCCTTGCCGAATAAGGGTGACACCAAGTCCCAAACTGTCTTCCCACTGCTCCCCAGGTAGTCAGGGCAACCGACCGGCTCCAGGGTCTGATCTTTTCCCTCATAGACCCGAAATTTGTGGGTATAGCCAGTGGCCCTTTCACAGAGCTTATACAATTTGACCCCATACCGGGCGCGCTTGCTTGGGATGTATTGTTTGAAGCCAAGGCGCCTGGTAAAATGTATTAGGGACTCGTCTATGCAGATGTTTTGCTCTGGGGTATAAATATCTGCAAATTTCAGGTTGAAATGGTCTATGAGGGGCCGAATTTTGTGGAGCCGGTCAAAAGCAGGGTGGCCTCTGGGACGGGAGGTGCTGTTATCACTAAAGTGCAGGAAACGCAGGATGGTCCTCAAATCGTGTCCTGGACATAGCAGCAGAGAACATGGGCATGTGATGAATTGGGTTCGTGGACCAATATGACCGCAATTCATGTTTTTTTGTCAGGCCCATGTTGAGGAGGAGGCCCAGAAAAGTTTTAATTTCGGAAACTTGGACTGGTTTCCCCCGGAAAGACTGGGCATAAGAGCTTCCCGGGTTAGCGGTTATAAATTGTGTGGCATATCTGTTTGTTTCGGCCACAACTAAGTCTAAAAGCTCCGCAGTCAAGAACAGCTCAAAAAATCCCAGGGCCGAACCGATCTGAGCTGTCTCAACCCGAACTCCAGACTGGGCAGTGAAAGGGAAAACTACGGGTGCAGCGGAAGTTGGGGACTGCCAATCAGGGTTTGCCAGCACCTCTGGGATTCTAGGGGCTCTACGGGCACGTCTTTGCGGTGGCTGCGACGGGGTCACTACTGCACGTGCCACCGTACCAGCTTCAACTGCCCTTCTGGTGCTCGCTACTTCACCAGGTTGTACGGCAGTGCTGGTACTAGGTCCAGGAAGGGCTGGGCTGCTGGTGTATGCCTCACCACGTAATCCGACAGCACCAGCCTCACTCTGCTGCTCTTGAAGCGGATCCTGCGCAACCTGCGGTCTAGCGACACGGGGCCGGGTACGCCTGCTGCTATCAGGGACCTCAGCCTCCTCGTCCGAACTTTGGGTCAGAGAGCCACTGCTTTCTACAGGTTCGTATTCTGACCCGCTGGATTCATCAGATGAGGGTTCCCACTCCTCATCCGACTGGGTCAGAAGCCTGTAGGCCTCTTCAGAGGAATACCCCCTGTTAGACATGTGGGCAACTAAATTTAGGGGTATTCCCTGAGACTACCCAAGAAAAAAAAAGCAAGCCTGTCTTACAAATGGGAGGCCTAGCGAAGTACCGGAGGCCGCTGCGGTTGATAAAAAATATCAAAACTGATTTTTTATCGCCGCAGTGCGTGTAAAGTGAATGTGCAGTGATCAAAAAAAATAATATTTTTTGTCACTGCGGTGGGGCGGGTGTGGGCTAACGCACGTGTGGGCGACCGATCAGGCCTGATCGGGCAAACACTGCGTTTTGGGTGGAGGGCGAACTAAAGTGACACTAGTACTATTATAGATCTGACCGTGATCAGTTTTGATCACTTTCAGATACTATAAAAGTACAAATGCTGATTAGCGATACGCTAATCAGCGAATAACGGACTGCGGTGCGGTGGGCTGGGCGCTAACTGATGGCTAACTACCTAACCAAGGGACCTAAACTATACCTAAAACCTAACGGTCAATACCAGTGAAAAAAAAAAAGTGACAGTTTGCACTGATCACTTTTTTTCCTTTCACTAGTGATTGACAGGGGTGATCAAAGGGTGATAATTGGGTGCTGGGAGGTGATCTGGGGGCTAAGTGTACTGTAGTGGGTACTCACAGTAATGATGTGCTCCTCTGCTCCTCTCCTGGAACCAACCGACCAAAAGAAGGAGCAGAGGAGCACAGCAGCCATATAATCCCATCATATTTACTAATATGATGGGTTATCTGGCTGCTGATTGGTTTTTTTAAAAATAAGCAGCCTGCCAGCCAATGATCGTGGCCGGCAGGCTGCTGACGAAATAGTCTTCTGCGAAATGCCGGCCCGCGATGCGCATGCGCGGGCCGGCTGTGACGTAATCTCGCGTCTCGCGAGAGGACGCGCCGATGCGTCCAGGAGGAACTAAACAACCACCTCCCGGACGCATCGGTGCGTACAGCGGTCGGGAGGTGGTTAAGAGGACTGCTTTTTTAAAAAGTGAATTACTGGAAAAAAAACACTAGAGAAAGGGGGAATGTACTGGAAAAAAAAGTTCAAGAAGCAGGAATAACATGCATAAGGCACCCTACTGATCATAATAAGAAAATATGGGAGGAAGAACAGGAAAAGTTAAAGGTATATCAAATGGAGAGAAGTAGGAAAGAATTACTTTTTCAAGGGATTCGGTTAGCCTCAGAGGCAAAATTCTGGCAAGTATAGTAAGAAACCAAAGAGGGAAATCCTGGATAGGGGCGATTAAAGATAAAACGGGTGAAATAATTAGTGCACCTGAAGGAATTAAAAAAGTGTTTCTGGAATATTTCCAGGAGTTATATAAGTCCAAGGTACAATACTCAAAACCAGATCTAGATCTATACCTAGACCAGATTCCCCTTAGAGAGATATCCCAGGCCCAAAAAGAATGTTTAGAAAAATAAATATTGATGGCGGAAATAAATTAGGTTTTGGGGCAGGTAAAATCTGAAAAAGCACCAGGATGCGATGGGCTTCCTTTTGAAATATATAAAACTTTCTCCCAGGTGTTAGTACCCAAATTAAAAACAACATTGAATGAGGCTAAAAAAAATAAGGGATTCTATGAAAGAGGCAATTATTACACTAATTCCAAAAAAGGATAAAGAACAATTAGACCCTGGATCATACAGGCCAATATCTCTTTTAAACACGGATGTTATAATTTTGGCAAAAGTTTTGGCCGATAGGTTATCAAAGGTGGTTAAAGGTGTAATAAATGAAGATCAAACAGGCTTTATACCTGGTAGAACGATATATTCAAATATAAGAAGGTTGTTTTTAAATATTGAAGCTAACAGATCAGAAGTAGGGGAGAAAGCGGTACTTTCATTGGACGCCCAAAAGGCATTTGACTGTATTTAATGGGAGTATTTATGGACAGTACTAAAAAGGGTCGGTATGGGGGAGGGATTTATAAGATGGATACAATTAATATATCATAATCCTAGGTCTAGAGTGATAGTGGACGGGAGCTTGTCCCTGCCCCTTGCCCTATACCAGGGCACCAGGCAGGTATGCCTTCTCTCTCCACTATTATTCGCTATTGCGATTGAACCTCTGGCATGCATAATAAGAAATGATAGGGAGATTAAAGGTTTTCATTACGAGGATGGGGAGGAAAAATTGTTAATGTATGCGGATGACATTTTATTATTTATGCACAATACTGGGGATCAGTTTAACAGAGTTATAGATATAATAGATACGTTTTTTTTTTTTCTCTGGACTAAATATTAATTGGGGGAAATCACATATGTTGATGTTGGGAGATGTACAACCACAGGGGGGTTTAAAGGTGCAGGTGCTTGGAAAACAAGAGAACTTTAAATACTTAGGTATACAAATATCTGGAAATATAGAAGAATATATAAAAAAAATGTACTCCCCTTATTAAAAGAACTTAGGACCAAAATACACATTTGGCGAAGACTACCAATGTCAATACAGGGTCGTGTAAATTTAATAAAAATGGTCTTCCTCCCTAAAATACTTTATGTCCTTCAAAATGCCCCAGTGAGGCTGCAGCTGCGTATTTTTAGGCTATTCGATAGCCTAATGGGAGACTTTCTTTGGAAAGGCGCTGTTCCCAGAATAAAGAGAGAGATACTCCAGCTCCCAGTAAGAGAGGGTGGACTAGCCATTCCGAACTGTTTTTTTTTTTTATTATTTAATCACACAATATGGTCATATAAAAGGTATTTTAAATGGTTTAGTGGGTAGGCAGGTAGTAAATAGATTGGGGTGGAAAGAAGAATGGAACTACTTAGAGGTGATGGAATCAGGTACATTGGGGAAAAATAATACAGGAAATAGAATTTTAAACTTACTGGAATACATATGGGTGGAAATGAAAAAACTATTAGAGATTAAAGGGTTTCTGCACTATACACCTATTTGGAAAAATATTAATCTTAAGGAACTGCAAGGGATTAAGATGTATATAGATTGGGAAAAAAATGGGATGAAATATTTAAGCCAGATATTTGAACAGGGTAAACTGAAAGACTTCAATACAATGGTTAGAGAGTTTGGTATACCGCAAAAGGACATATATAAATATTTCCAGCATAGGAATGTGTTGCGGACAGTTATGCAAGAGGACAAATATAAGATGGAAAGATCTGATACATTGCACAAATTTACCAACGCGGGTGAAAGAGGAGGAACAAAGGCAAAAAGATATAGGATATTGATGGAGGGAAAAAAGAAGTGGGTTACAATACTTGCAAAAAAAAAATAATGGGAAAATGAACTCCAATCCTTTACGGAAGAAAAATGGAAGGATGCTTTAAAAAACTATTCTGGAGTTTCTAATAGGGGCTCACATAAGAGCTCACAATTTTTTGTAGTTCATAGGCTGCATCGATCCCCACGGATGTTGAAAATAATGGGTGTGAGAGTTTCAGATAATTGTACAAAATGTGGGGGAGAGAATGCTGATTTAATACATTGTTTTTGGAGATGCCCAAGACTGTTCAGATACTGGACAGAAATAACAGATACTGTATACTTAATTTTGAAGGTTCAAATATCAGAAGATCCCGCGACTTGTATTTTGGGGGCAACCGAACATTTGAGTCTAAATAGAGATACACAAATGGTCTTGAGTAAAGTGGTATTTCAAGGTAGACTCCTTATTAGAGTTGAGCGAACACCTGGATGTTCGGGTTCGAGAAGTTCGGCCGAACATCCCGGAAATGTTCGGGTTCGGGATCCGAACCCGATCCGAACTTCGTCCCGAACCCGAACCCCATTGAAGTCAATGGGGACCCGAACTTTTCGGCACTAAAAAGGCTGTAAAACAGCCCAGGAAAGAGCTAGAGGGCTGCAAAAGGCAGCAACATGTAGGTAAATCCCCTGCAAACAAATGTGGATAGGGAAATGAATTAAAATAAAAATTAAATAAATAAAAATTAACCAAAATCAATTGGAGAGAGGTTCCATAGCAGAGAATCTGGCTTCCCGTCACCCACCACTGGAACAGTCCATTCTCAGATATTTAGGCCCCGGCACCCAGGCAGAGGAGAGAGGTCCCGTAACAGAGAATCTGTCTTCATGTCAGCAGAGAATTAGTCTGCATGTCATAGCAGAGAATGAGGCTTCACGTCAGCCACCACTGCAACAGTCCATTGGCATATATTTAGGCCCAGCACACACACAGGCAGAGGAGAGAGGTCCCGTAACAGAGAATCTGGCTTCATGTCAGCAGAGAATCAGTCTGCATGTCATAGCAGAGAATCAGGCTTCACGTCAGCCACCACTGCAACAGTCCATTGTCATAAATTTAGGCCCAGCACCCAGGCAGAGGAGAGAGGTCCCGTAACAGAGAATCTGGCTTCATGTCAGCAGAGAATCAGTCTTCATATCATAGCAGAGAATCAGGCTTCACGTCACCCACCACTGTAAGAGTCAATTTTCATAAATTTAGGCCCAGAACCCAGGCAGAGGAGAAAGGTCCCGTAACAGACAATCTGGCTTCATGTCAGCAGAGAATCAGTCTTCATATCATAGCAGAGAATCAGGCTTCACGTCACCCACCACTGTAAGAGTCAATTTTCATAAATTTAGGCCCAGAACCCAGGCAGAGGAGAAAGGTCCCGTAACAGACAATCTGGCTTCATGTCAGCAGAGAATCAGTCTTCATATCATAGCAGAGAATCAGGCTTCACGTCACCCACCACTGTAAGAGTCAATTTTCATAAATTTAGGCCCAGAACCCAGGCAGAGGAGAAAGGTCCCGTAACAGACAATCTGGCTTCATGTCAGCAGAGAATCAGTCTTCATATCATAGCAGAGAATCAGGCTTCACGTCACCCACCACTGTAAGAGTCAATTTTCATAAATTTAGGCCCAGAACCCAGGCAGAGGAGAAAGGTCCCGTAACAGACAATCTGGCTTCATGTCAGCAGAGAATCAGTCTTCATATCATAGCAGAGAATCAGGCTTCACGTCACCCACCACTGTAAGAGTCAATTTTCATAAATTTAGGCCCAGAACCCAGGCAGAGGAGAAAGGTCCCGTAACAGACAATCTGGCTTCATGTCAGCAGAGAATCAGTCTTCATATCATAGCAGAGAATCAGGCTTCACGTCACCCACCACTGTAAGAGTCAATTTTCATAAATTTAGGCCCAGAACCCAGGCAGAGGAGAAAGGTCCCGTAACAGACAATCTGGCTTCATGTCAGCAGAGAATCAGTCTTCATATCATAGCAGAGAATCAGGCTTCACGTCACCCACCACTGTAAGAGTCAATTTTCATAAATTTAGGCCCAGAACCCAGGTAGAGGAGAAGGTCCCGTAACAGACAATCTGGCTTCATGACAGCAGAGAATCAGTCTGCATGTCATAGCAGAGAATCAGGCTTCACGTCAGCCACCACTGCAACAGTCCATTGTCATAAATTTAGGCCCAGCACCCAGGCAGAGGAGAGAGGTCCCGTAACAGACAATCTGGCTTCATGTCAGCAGAGAATTAGTCTGCATGTCATAGCAGAGAATCAGGCTTCATGTCAGCCACCACTGCAACAGTCCATTGGCATATATTTAGGCCTAGCACACAGGCAGAGGAGAGGTTCATTCAACTTTGGGTAGCATCGCAATATAATGGTAAAATGAAAATAAAAATAGGATTGAATGAGGAAGTGCCCTGGAGTCCAATAATATATGGTTATGGGGAGGTAGTTAATGTCTAATCTGGACAAGGGACGGACAGGTCCTGTGGGATCCATGCCTGGTTCATTTTTATGAACGTCAGCTTGTCCACATTGGCTGTAGACAGGCGGCTGCGTTTGTCTGTAATGACGCCCCCTGCCGTGCTGAATACACGTTCAGACAAAACGCTGGCTGCCGGGCAGGCCAGCACCTCCAAGGCATAAAAGGCTAGCTCTGGCCACGTGGACAATTTAGAGACCCAGAAGTTGAATGGGGCCGAACCATCAGTCAGTACGTGGAGGGGTGTGCACACGTACTGTTCCACCATGTTAGTGAAATGTTGCCTCCTGCTAACACGTTGCGTATCAGGTGGTGGTGCAGTTAGCTGTGGCGTGTTGACAAAAGTTTTCCACATCTCTGCCATGCTAACCCTGCCCTCAGAGGAGCTGGCCGTGACACAGCTGCCTTGGCGACCTCTTGCTCCTCCTCTGCCTTGGCCTTGGGCTTCCACTTGTTCCCCTGTGACATTTGGGAATGCTCTCAGTAGCGCGTCTACCAACGTGCGCTTGTACTCGCGCATCTTCCTATCACGCTCCAGTGCAGGAAGTAAGGTGGGCACATTGTCTTTGTAGCGTGGATCCAGCAGGGTGGCAACCCAGTAGTCCGCACAGGTTAAAATGTGGGCAACTCTGCTGTCGTTGCGCAGGCACTGCAGCATGTAGTCGCTCATGTGTGCCAGGCTGCCCAGGGGTAAGGACAAGCTGTCCTCTGTGGGAGGCGTATCGTCATCGTCCTGCCTTTCCCCCCAGCCACGCACCAGTGATGGACCCGAGCTGCGTTGGGTGCCACCCCGCTGTGACCATGCTTCATCCTCATCCTCCTCCACCTCCTCCTCATCCTCGTCCTCCTCGTCCTCCAGTAGTGGGCCCTGGCTGGCCACATTTGTACCTGGCCTCTGCTGTTGCAAAAAACCTCCCTCTGAGTCACTTCGAAGAGACTGGCCTGAAAGTGCTAAAAATGACCCCTCTTCCTCATCCTCCTCCTCCTCCTCCTGGGCCACCTCCTCTTCCATCATCGCCCTAAGTGTTTTCTCAAGGAGACATAGAAGTGGTATTGTAACGCTGATAACGGTGTCATCGCCACTGGCCATGTTGGTGGAGTACTCGAAACAGCGCAACAGGGCACACAGGTCTCGCATGGAGGCCCAGTCATTGGTGGTGAAGTGGTGCTGTTCTGTAGTGCGACTGACCCGTGCGTGCTGCAGCTGAAACTCCACTATGGCCTGCTGCTGCTCGCACAGTCTGTCCAGCATGTGCAAGGTGGAGTTCCACCTGGTGGGCACGTCGCATATGAGGCGGTGAGCGGGAAGGCCGAAGTTACGCTGTAGCGCAGACAGGCGAGCAGCAGCAGGATGTGAACGCCGGAAGCGCGAACAGACGGCCCGCACTTTATGCAGCAGCTCTGACATGTCGGGGTAGTTGTGAATGAACTTCTGCACCACCAAATTCAGCACATGCGCCAAGCAAGGGATGTGCGTCAAATTGGCTAGTCCCAGAGCTGCAACGAGATTTCGCCCATTATCACACACCACCAGGCCGGGCTTGAGGCTCACCGGCAGCAACCACTCGTCGGTCTGTTGTTCAATACCCCGCCACAACTCCTGTGCGGTGTGGGGCCTGTCCCCCAAACATATGAGTTTCAGAATGGCCTGCTGACGTTTACCCCGGGCTGTGCTGAAGTTGGTGGTGAAGGTGTGTGGCTGACTGGATGAGCAGGTGGAAGAAGAGGAGGAGGAAGCCGAGAAGGAGGAGGTGGCAACAGGAGGCAAAGAATGTTGCCCTGCGATCCTTGGCGGCGGAAGGACGTGCGCCAAACAGCTCTCCGCCTGGGGCCCAGCTGCCACTACATTTACCCAGTGTGCAGTTAGGGAGATATAGCGTCCCTGGCCGTGCTTACTGGTCCACGTATCTGTGGTTAGGTGGACCTTGCTACAGATGGCGTTGCGCAGTGCACACTTGATTTTATCGGATACTTGGTTGTGCAGGGAAGGCACGGCTCTCTTGGAGAAGTAGTGCCGGCTGGGAACAACATACTGTGGGACAGCAAGCGACATGAGCTGTTTGAAGCTGTCTGTGTCCACCAGCCTAAATGACAGCATTTCATAGGCCAGTAGTTTAGAAATGCTGGCATTCAGGGCCAGGGATCGAGGGTGGCTAGGTGGGAATTTACGCTTTCTATCAAATGTTTGTGAGATGGAGAGCTGAACGCTGGCGTGTGACATGGTTGAGACGCTTGGTGACGGAGGTGGTGGTGGTGGTGTTGGTGGTACATCCCCTGTTTGCTGGGCGGCAGGTGCCAACGTTCCTCCAGAGGCGGAGGAAGAGGCCGAGGCGGCAGCAGCAGAATAGGCCGAGGCGGCAGCAGCAGAAGAGGTAGCAGGGGGAGCCTGAGTGACTTCCTTGGTTTTAAGGTGTTTACTCCACTGCAGTTCATGCTTTGCATGCAGGTGCCTGGTCATGCAGGTTGTGCTCAGGTTCAGAACGTTAATGCCTCGCTTCAGGCTCTGATGGCACAGCGTGCAAACCACTCGGGTCTTGTCGTCAGCACATTGTTTGAAGAAGTGCCATGCCAGGGAACTCCTTGAAGCTGCCTTTGGGGTGCTCGGTCCCAGATGGCGGCGGTCAGTAGCAGGCGGAGTCTCTTGGCGGCGGGTGTTCTGCTTTTGCCCACTGCTCCCTCTTTTGCTACGCTGTTGGCTCGGTCTCACCACTGCCTCTTCCTCCGAACTGTGAAAGTCAGTGGCACGACCTTCATTCCATGTGGGGTCTAGGACCTCATCGTCCCCTGCATCGTCTTCCACCCAGTCTTGATCCCTGACCTCCTGTTCAGTCTGCACACTGCAGAAAGACGCAGCAGTTGGCACCTGTGTTTCGTCATCATCAGAGACATGCTGAGGTGGTATTCCCATGTCCTCATCATCAGGAAACATAAGTGGTTGTGCGTCAGTGCATTCTATGTCTTTCACCGCTGGGGAAGGGCTAGGTGGATGCCCTTGGGAAACCCTGCCAGCGGAGTCTTCAAACAGCATAAGAGACTGCTGCATAACTTGAGGCTGAGACAGTTTCCCTGGTATGCATGGGGGTGATGTGACAGACTGATGGGGTTGGTTTTCAGGCGCCATCTGTGCGCTTTCTGCAGAAGACTGGGTGGGAGATAATGTGAACGTGCTGGATCCACTGTCGGCCACCCAATTGACTAATGCCTGTACCTGCTCAGGCCTTACCATCCTTAGAACGGCATTGGGCCCCACCATATATCGCTGTAAATTCTGGCGGCTACTGGGACCTGAGGTAGTTGGTACACTAGGACGTGTGGATGTGGCAGAACGGCCACGTCCTCTCCCAGCACCAGAGGGTCCACTAACACCACCACGACCATGTCCACGTCCGCGTCCCTTACTAGATGTTTTTCTCATTGTTATGGTTCACCACAACAACAAATATATTATTTGGCCCAATGTATTGTATTCAAATTCAGCGGGATATAAATTTGAGGCCTAGTATTTAGGCGCTGGGTGACCGGTATGGATTTAGTGACAGAATTAGACTTGGAAATGCACAGAAGCGTGTGTGTGAAGTTATTCTGAATGACCCTATGTGCACCTTCAATATTATATACCCTTTTAGGGATAGATTTCAAATAGCTCTGATATAGCAGAAACCACTAAATTATGAAATTGCTAAATTGGGAATTGTACTTCAACCCAGAACAAAAAATGTGCTTTGACGGACACTAAATATCTTGCCCAGCAACAACAGTACAGCGGTGGGTAACGAGAGATTTAGAGGGAATTAAATTTGAGGCCTAGTATTTAGGCGCTGGGTCACCGGTATGGATTTAGTGACAGAATTAGACTTGGAAATGCACAGAAGCGTGTGTGTGAAGTTATTCTGAATGACCCTATGTGCACCTTCAATATTATATACCCTTTTTGGGATAGATTTCAAATAGCTCTGATATAGCAGGAACCACTAAATTATGAAATTGCTAAATTGGGAATTGTACTTCAACCCAGAACAAAAAATGTGCTTTGACGGGCACTAAATAACTTTCCCAGCTACAACAGGACAACGGTAACGAGAGATTTAGAGGGATTTAAATTTGAGGCCTAGTATTTAGGCGCTGGGTGACAGGTATGGGTTTAGTGACAGAATTAGACTTGGAAATACACAGTAGCGGGTGTGTGTGAAGTTATTCTGAATGACCCTATGTGCACCTTCAATATTATATACCCTTTTAGGGATAGATTTCAAATAGCTCTGATATAGCAGAAACCACTAAATTATGAAATTGCTAAATTGGGAATTGTACTTCAACCCAGAACAAAAAATGTGCTTTGACGGACACTAAATATCTTGCCCAGCAACAACAGTACACCGGTGGGTAACGAGAGATTTAGAGGGAATTAAATTTGAGGCCTAGTATTTAGGCGCTGGGTCACCGGTATGGATTTAGTGACAGAATTAGACTTGGAAATACACAGTAGCGGGTGTGTGTGAAGTTATTCTGAATGACCCTATGTGCACCTTCAATATTATATACCCTTTTAGGGATAGATTTCAAATAGCTCTGATATAGCAGGAACCACTAAATTATGAAATTGCTAAATTGGGAATTGTACTTCAACCCAGAACAAAAAATGTGCTTTGACGGGACACTAAATAACTTTCCCAGCTACAACAGGACAACGGTAACGAGAGATTTAGAGGGATTTAAATTTGAGGCCTAGTATTTAGGCGCTGGGTGACAGGTATGGGTTTAGTGACAGAATTAGACTTGGAAATACACAGTAGCGGGTGTGTGTGAAGTTATTCTGAATGACCCTATGTGCACCTTCAATATTATATACCCTTTTAGGGATAGATTTCAAATAGCTCTGATATAGCAGAAACCACTAAATTATGAAATTGCTAAATTGGGAATTGTACTTCAACCCAGAACAAAAAATGTGCTTTGACGGACACTAAATATCTTGCCCAGCAACAACAGTACAGCGGTGGGTAACGAGAGATTTAGAGGGAATTAAATTTGAGGCCTAGTATTTAGGCGCTGGGTCACCGGTATGGATTTAGTGACAGAATTAGACTTGGAAATACACAGTAGCGGGTGTGTGTGAAGTTACTCTGAATGACCCTATGTGCACCTTCAATATTATATACCCTTTTTGGGATAGATTTCAAAGAGCTCTGATATAGCAGGAACCACTAAATTATGAAATTGCTAAATTGGGAATTGTATTTCAACCCAGAACAAGAAATGTGCTTGAACGGACACTAAATAACTCGCCCAGCTACAGCACTAGGGACAGATTTAGCTGGATATAAATTTGAGGCCTAGTATTTAGGCGCTGGGTGACCGGTATGGATTTAGTGACAGAATTAGACTGGGATATGGCCAAAAAATGAACAGACTATTGCTGGTTAAATGCACTTGGTGTGACAGCTTCACCCTGATGTAGGCTTTAGCCAAAAAACAACCACACCATTGAGGGTTAAATGCACTTGGTGACAGGCGCAGCTTGCCCCTGATTTTGTATATGGCCAAAAAATGAACAGACTATTGCTGGTTAAATGCACTTGGTGTGACAGCTTCACCCTGATGTAGGCTTTAGCCAAAAAACAACCACACCATTGAGGGTTAAATGCACTTGGTGACAGGCGCAGCTTGCCCCTGATTTTGTATATGGCCAAAAAATGAACAGACTATTGCTGGTTAAATGCACTTGGTGTGACAGCTTCACCCTGATGTAGGCTTTAGCCAAAAAACAACCACACCATTGAGGGTTAAATGCACTTGGTCGCAGCTTGTGCTGGCGCACCACAAGACACAAAATGGCCGCCGATCACCCCAGAAAAATGAGACTGACAAACGGTCTGTGCAGCCTAAAAACAGTGAGCAATTGAGGATCAGCAGCTCAATGATCCACAGCTGCAGATCGATCAGTTAATCAAGTCCTTTGGAGGAGTTAATCTGCCTAATCTCGCCCTACTGTCGCAGCCGCAACCTCTCCCTACGCTAATCAGAGCAGAGTGACGGGCGGCGCTATGTGACTCCAGCTTAAATAGAGGCTGGGTCACATGGTGCTCTGGCCAATCACAGCCATGCCAATAGTAGGCATGGCTGTGATGGCCTCTTGGGGCAAGTAGTATGACGCTTGTTGATTGGCTGCTTTGCAGCCTTTCAAAAAGCGCCAAGAAAGCGTCACAAAAGCGCGAAGAAAGCGACGAACACCGAACCCGAACCCGGACTTTTACGAAAATGTCCGGGTTCGGGTCCGTGTCACGGACACCCCAAAATTCGGTACGAACCCGAACTATACAGTTCGAGTTCGCTCATCCCTACTCCTTATACTTAAGAAATGGGTAGGGGCAGTGGGACAGTGGAGAAAAAGCAGTGGATAACCTGATTAAAGAAGAACGAGTGATGGAGGGCCATAGTAGAAAAGTAAAAAGTGTTGATGAAATATGGAAGAAGTGGTTACTTTAGGGCTGGATAGATTGAGGATATTTTTTTTATTTTTTATTATTACACGTCCCCCTCCCCCTCCCCATTAGGGGGGTAGGTGGGTGGGTAAATGGGGATTGAAGATATTTGTTTATGTATAGGAAAAACTAGTATGCTTTTGATAAACTAAAATTGTCACTTTTTCTTATTGATGAAATTTTTTCTATTCTGTTGAGATGATGGAAATAAAGAGATAAATAAAATAAAATAAAATTCTATCTATCTATTTTCTATCTATCTTTCTATCTACCTATCTATAGTCTATCTATCTGTTTTCTATCTATCTACTTATCTATAGTCTATTTTTCCATCTGTCTATGTATCTATACAGCCATATACCCCATCTATATAAATTCTATCTATCAATGTATCTACTTATCTATCCTTCTATCTATCTATCTATCTATCTATCTATCTATCTATCTATTATCTATCTTTCCATCTACCTATCTATAGTCTATCTTTCCATCTATCTGTTATCTATCTATCTTTCCATGTATGTATCTATCTATCTATCTATGTAGCTATCTATACAGTGATATACCCCATCTATCTAAAGTCTATTTATGAATTTATCTACCTATCTATCCTTATATCTAACAATTATCTATCTATCTTTCTATCTACCTATCTATAGTCTATCTTTCCATCTATCTGTTATCTATCTATCCATTTAGCTATCTATCAATCCATTTTTATCCAGACAACTGTCTATCTATCTATCTATCTATCTATCTATCTATCCAACTATCTATCTATCCAGCTTTCTGTTATATATCTATGTAGCTATACATCTATATGTCCCATCTTTCTAAATTATATCTATCTATCTATATATCTATCTATCTATCTATCTATCTAATTATATCTATCTATTATATCTATCTATCTTTCTAAATTATATCTATCTATCTATCAATTATCTATCTTTCTATCTACCTATCTATAGTCTATCTAGCCATCAACCTGTTATCTATCTATCTATCTATCAATTTATCTACATATCTATCCTTCTATCTATCAATTATCTTTCTATCTACCTATCTATAGTCTATCTTTCCATCTATCTGTTAGCTATCTATCTATCTTTCTATGTTTCTATACACCCATATACCTCATCTATCAAAATGCTATCAATTTATCTATTTACCTATCTATATTTCTATCTACATATCTATGTATCAATTACCTATCTATCTATCTATTCTATCTAAAGACATGTCAGGACATGTCCTAATATAAAGTCTATATATCTATCTTTCCATCTATCTGTTATCTATCTATCTTTCCATTTATCTATCTATGTATCTATACAGCCATATACCCCATCTATGTAAAGTCTATCTATCAATGTATCTACCTATATATCCTTCTATCTATCAATTATCTATTTATCTTTCCATCTACCTATTTATAGTCTATCTTTCCATCTATCTGTTATCTATCTATCTATCTATCTATCTATCTATCCATTTATCTATCTAGCAATCCATTTTATCCAGACAACTGTCTATCTATCTATATATCTATCTATCCAGCTATCTGTTATCTATCCATTTATCTATCCAACTATCTATCTATCCAGCTATCTGTTATCTATCTGTGTCTATACATCCATATACCCCATCTATCTAAATTCTATCTTTCCTTCTATCAACTATCTATCTATCTATCTATCTATCTATCTATCTATCTTTCTATCTACCTATCTATAGTATATCTATTTATCTACCTGTTTTCTATTTATAAATTATCTATCTATCTTTCTATCTACTTATATTTAGTCTATCTTTCCAGCTATCTATATTTATAGTGCTTGATATTAAAATTTATATTGCTTGATATTAACTTTATATTGCTTGATAATAAATGTATATACTGTTGTGCACTGTCACAGATGTCCTAAGACATATCCTACACAACCAACCCCCAACACTCTGTGTCAATACACACCTTAGTATTTCTCTGTGCCAAGTATCCCCACCACTCTGTGGCAATATACACCGCAATGCTGCAAAGTTGTATTCATTTAAAATGTTTACACAATACATATTTTCAAAAATGTTGTACAATATGCGTTAAAAATGTCAAAATGATCAATTTATCCGTTGTGGGGGGTTAGCTCTTCACCGGGGGGGGGTCATTCTCACAGATACACCTTTAGGACACCAGGTTTCAGGTCTAAACCGTGTATTTATTGTTCAACACCAGCAACAATAAAATGACAAAATAATAAACACTCGCCCGTCCAGGCTCTAACTAAACATAAAGTTTCCTGACTCACCTAGGGCCCAGTTCACACCCTGTGAACTCATGCAGCTTTTGTCAGCCAATGTCCCACAGCCTCCTGGCTGTACAGAGCACAGTACGCCCACTGTCTCCAGTTCAGTATTTCTTGTGGGGGATTGGGGCTCAGTATTCCGCCTGACTATGGCCCTGCGACCCTCCCAGGCGTCGCTGTGTCCCCCAACTCCAGGCTATCTCACAGCCTTGTGGTCCCTCAGCCTTGCCCAGCTGAGACCACACAGACAGAGCCTCCAGGCCTCTGTCCACAGGTAACACACTACCCCCTTTCTGACACTCTGGGAGGTGCCTTATGCCAGGCTGATTACCTCCAGCTTCTCTCACCTGTGGTGGAACAGGGGTGTGGACCGCACTATCCACCCCTTCCTTGCCTCTTTCCTGAGTGAGACCTGTCACGGTTTCACACCGTATATCTATCTATCCCAATCTAACGTTTCAATAGATAAATATTTTATCTATCTATCTATCTATCTATCTATCAATCTATGTAACAATTTATCCATTTATCTATCTTTCTATCTATTTCTAACCATCTAGCTACTATAACATGGCTATCTATCAAACATCAATCTAATTACCTTTCTATCTATCAAACATCTATTTATCTTTTTTTATCTATCTAACTGGCTTCTATCTTTTGTTATATTTATTAACTTTTCTTATCTTTCTATTTTTCTATCCATTTATCTAACAATTTATCCATTATTAATATTTTTTTTTGTCTAGCTACCACATCTATTTATCTAATTATCTACCAACCTATTTTAGCTAGCTATGTATATAGCTTCTACAAACCGGATTCCCAAAAAGTTGGGACACTAAGCAAATTGTGAATAAAAACTGAATGCAATGATGTGGAGATGGCAAATGTCAATATTTTATTTGTAATAAAACGTAGATGACAGATCAAACGTTTAATCCGAGTAAATGTATCATTTTAAAGGAAAAATACATTGAATACAATTTTCACGGTGTCAACAAATCCCCAAAAAGTTGGGACAAGTAGCAATAAGAGGCTGGAAAAAGTAAATTTGAGCATAACGAAGAGCTGGAAGACCAATTAACACTAATTAGGTCAATTGGCAACATGATTGGGTATAAAAAGGAGCTTCTCAGAGTGGCAGTGTCTCTCAGAAGCCAAGATAGGTAGAGGATCACCAATTTCCACAATGTTGCGCAGAAAGATAGTGGAGCAATATCAGAAAGGTGTTACCAAGCGAAAAATTGCAAAGACTTTGCATCTATCATCATCAACTTTGCATAACATCATCCGAAGATTCAGAGAATCTGGAACAATCTCTGTGCGTAAGGGTCAAGGCCGTAAAACCATACTATATGCTCGTGATCTCCGGGCCCTTAAACGACACTGCACCACAAACAGGAATGCTACTGTAAAGGAAATCACAGAATGGGCTCAGGAATACTTCCAGAAACCATTGTCAGTGAACACAATCCACCGTGCCATCCGCCGTTGCCAGCTGAAACTCTACAGTGCAAAGCAGAAGCCATTTCTAAGCAAGATCCACATGCTCAGGCGTTTTCACTGGGCCAGGGATGATTTAAAATGGAGTGTGGCAAAATGGAAGACTGTTCTGTGGTCAGACGAGTCACAATTCGAAGTTCTTTTTGGAAATCTGGTACGCCATGTCATCTGGATCAAAGAGGACAAGGACAACCCAAGTTGTTATCAACGCTCAGTTCAGAAGCCTGCATCTCTGATGGTATGGGGTTGCATGAGTGTGTGTGGCATGGGCAGCTTGCATGTCTGGAAAGGCACCATCAATGCAGAAAAATATATTCAGGTTCTAGAACAACATATGCTCCCATCCAGACGTCATCTCTTTCAGGGAAGACCCTGCATTTTTCAACAAGATAATGCCAGACCACATTCTGCATCAATCACAACATCATGGCTGCGTAGGAGAAGGATCCAGGTACTGAAGTGGCCAGTCTGCAGTCCAGAGCTTTCACCTATAGAGAACATTTGGCGCATCATAAAGAGGAAGGTGCAACAAAGAAGGCCCAAGACAATTGAACAGTTAGAGGCCTGTATTAGACAAGAATGAGAGAGCATTCCTATTTCTAAACTTGAGAAACTGGTCTCCTCGGTCCCCAGACGTCTGTTGAGTATTGTAAGAAGAAGGGGAGATGCCACACAGTGGTGAAAATGGCTTTGTCCCAACTTTTTGGGGATTTGCTGACACCATGAAATTCTGATTCAACATATTTTCCCCTTAAAATGGTACATTTTCTCAGTTTAAACTTTTGTTCCGTGATTTATGTTCTATTCTGAATAAAATATTAGAAGTTGGCACCTCCACATCATTGCATTCAGTTTTTATTCACGATTTGTATAGTGTCCCAACTTTTTTGGAATCCGGTTTGTAATATCTATCTAACTTCCAATCTTTCTATCTATTTTCCTATCAATCTATCCATTTATCTAACAATTTATCCATTGATCTGTCTTTCTATCTATCTTTGTATCATTTTTTTCTATCTATCCAGCTGTCTAACAATTTATCCATTTAAATTATCTATTATCAATTTATCCGTATATCTGTGCCAATATCTTTCTAGCTATCGATTTATCTATCTACATATCTAGCTATCTATATATTTGCCTATTTATCTAACAATTTATCTAGACATCTATCTATCTGTCTATCTATCTATCTATCTATCTATCTATCTATCTATCTATCTATCAATTTATCTATGAACAATCGAACTATCTATTTTTATCTATCTATCCATTCTATCTATCTGTCTTTCTATCTGTCTTTCTATCTATCTTTCTATCTATTATCTATCTTTCCATTATCTTTCTATCTATAACATATCCATTTAACTATCTATCAATTTATCAATCAACAACCTATCCATACAACTATTTATCTAGCTTCCAACAGCTATCAATTTATCTATTGCATATATCAAATCAAATCAAATCAGCTTTATTGGCAGGACTAAATACATTTTAGCATTGCCAAAGCAAGTGGGAAATAATTGGGTAGGGTTGGGGGTGGGGACACGTCCAGGGTGGGGGTATAGGAGTCCATGGTATATCAGGCTCCTCTCAGTCTATGGCAGGCAGTAATATATTGTGCTGCTATGGCCTTTGTGTTCTCTCTCCTCTTCCCCCAGCAGTATGGAGAGTCTCTCTTCCTCCTCCATGGAGGTGAAGTCTGGGCAGAGATCAGACAGTCTCCTGAAGTGAGTCTCTCTCACTGCTGAGTATTTGGGGCACCGCAGCAGGAAATGAGCCTCATCCTCCACAGTGTCCTGGTCGCACTGCTGGCACAGTCTGCTCTCCCTGGGCATGTACCTCTGTCGATGACGCCCGGATTCAATGAGCAGGCTGTGGGCGCCCAGTCTGTACCGGCTCAGGATCTGTCGGTCTTTTGGATTGGGGAGTTTCTCCAGATATGGGGCCAGTTTGTACTCCCTCTGCAGGCTCTGGTATACTCTCAGCTTCAGGGATGTTCTTATGTCGTTTTTCCAGACACTAATATACTCCTCTTTGTACTTGTGTAGCGACCTCTGGATTTCGCCCTTTGTCAGGCTATATTGGTTGGTGGCTTGGGCAGGCTGGGTTTGGGTGACTTATTGCAGGGTGCTTTGTTTTTCTGGGGCTTCTTGGTGTAGCAAGGCTTTGTGATGGTAGGAGCTGGGACTGCTGCTATGAAGATGGGATCTGAATGATAGCGCCCTCTTCTGTACAGAAAAGTAGAGTGGGAATCTGCCCAGTTCTGCTCGACAGGCGCTGTTTGAGGTGCCACTGTGGAGAAAGTGTTTGCAGAGTTCTAGGTGGAATAGTTCTGTTGGCCCAGAGTCCCACTTTGCCCAGTCTGGGTATGTGTCTGGGCCCCAGACTTCGCTGCCATACAGGAGGATTGGGGCAATGATGGTGTCAAGGATTTTAAGCCAGATGGTCACTGGTGCTTTAAGGTGATACAGACGCCTTTTGATGGCATAGAAGGTTTTGCTCGCCTTGTCTTTCAGTATTTCCATGGCTTTCTTAAAACTCCCTGATTGGCTGATTTCTAGGCCCAGGTAGGTGTAGCTGTCTGTTTCTGAAATTGGACAGTTGTTTAGCAGGAAGGGAGGATGCCCGGCTGCTTTTCGATTTCTTTTATGGAACACCATGATGTTGGTTTTCTTTGGATTGATGGGCAGTGCCCATGTGTTACTGAACTTCTCCAGGATTTTCAGGTTATCATGGAGACCTTTCTCAGTTGGCGATAGTAGCAGAAGATCATCTGCATAAAAGAGAAATTTCACCTCAGTGTCATGGAGGGTGAGACCAGGTGCTGTGGAGGACTCCAGAGCCGCCGCCAGCTCATTGATGTAGATGTTAAACAGGGTTGGACTGAGGCTGCAGCCCCGTCTGACTCCTCGGCTCTGCTGGAAATAAGCCGTTCTCCTCCCATTTACCTTCACGCTGCATCTGTTCTCAGTGTAGGAGCTTCTGATGACATCATATGTTTTTCCTCCTATTCCGCTTTCAAGAAGTTTCAGGAATAGGCCCGGATGCCACACTGAGTCAAAGGCATTCTTAAAGTCCACAAAGCAGGCATAGATCTTTCCCTGCTTTGTATTGTGGACATGGCTCTTGATGAGGCTCTACAGGGTGTAGATGTGGTCCGTGGTGCGGTGGTTTGGTATGAAGCCTGCTTGGCTTCTGCTGAGGATGTTGTGCTGGGTGAGGAAGCTGAGGATCCTCTTATTCAGGATACTGCTGAGGAGTTTTCCCAGGTTGCTGCTGACACATATCCCTCTATAGTTGGCTGGGTCATACCTGTCTCCGCCCTTGTGTATGGGGGTGATGATGCCCTGGTTCCAGCTCTGGGGGAAGTATTTTTGTTCTGGACTTTGATCCTCCCTCGAAATGGCTTTGTACAGGTCCTTGAAGTACTGGAGCCAGATGTTGCCGTTTTGGATGTGGAGGGTGGTGTTCTTGCTGGTTTTGTCCATCTGCTTCCATAGTTCCCAGAAGCAGTTGTCCTGGAGAGCGTCTTGGAGTTGGAGGAGCTTGGTTGAGATGTTGCCTTGCTTTTTCTTTCTGAGGGTATTTTTGTATTGCCTTTGTATGTTGTTGTAGGCTTCCCTCAGACTGGGGTTGTTCGGATCTTGGTGTTTCCTATTTGAGGCCATTCTTAGCGCCTTCCTTATATCTTTACACTCCCGGTCAAACCAGCTGTTGGGTTGTTGCTTTTTTGGCCTTCTGTTGCATCTTTTGAGGTCAGACATTTCCGCCATGGTGCAAAGTATATTATTAAAGTCCCTTACCGCAAGATTTACTCCTTCTGGATTCAGCTCATACACTTTCCTATGGAAGTTATGGAACATCTCCTGGATCTCTGTGCTGTTTATGGTCTCCATATACTTTGGGGCTGACATCTTGGACCATTTAAAAGATGGAGGTAGGCTGAAGAGGCTGGTCTGCTGAGATGTTTGTGCTGGTAGTTTACTTGTGGATTTTATGTATAGGAGCAGTTTGTTCTGACAGGTGTGTCTGTGGGGTGACTATGAAGCTACTAACATTTTTGGGGTCCATATCTGTGATGGCATAGTCAACCACACTGTTGCCTACATGGGAGTTTAGGGTATATCTACCAAGAGAGTCTCCCTTGGTGCGGCCATTGAGAATGTGAAGTCCGAGTCTTCGACATAAGTTCAGCAATGTTCTGCCACTTTTGTTTACTGTGCTGTCATAGCTGTTCCTCTCGGTGTGTACTGAGCTGTCACAGTCAGTGTCTGCTCCGAATATATAGACATTTCCGTCAGTTGTCAGGTAGTCTCTCTCCCTCCCTGTTCTTGCATTGAGGTCTCCAAAGATCAGAACATTGCCTAGGGCCTGGAAATGGGCGGCTTCCCTCTGTAGGATCTCAAAGCTGTCGGGATTGAAGTATGGAGACTCTGGTGGAGCTATGTATGCTGCACAGAGGTAGACGTCAGCCGGAGAGGTGAGGATGGAGCGGGCTATCCTTACCCAGATGTGTCTGTCTCCTCTCTTTACTGGTCTGATCATGGAGCTCCTCTTTACGAATACATATATGTATGTATAGGTATATCTACAGGGAGTGCAGAATTATTAGGCAAGTTGTATTTTTGAGGATTCATTTTATTATTGAACAACAACCATGTTCTCAATGAACCCAAAAAACTCATTAATATCAACGCTGAATATTTTTGGAAGTAGTTTTTAGTTTGTTTTTAGTTTTAGCTATTTTAGGGGGATATCTGTGTGTGCAGGTGACTATTACTGTTCATAATTATTAGGCAAATTAACAAAAAACAAATATATACCCATTTCAATTTTTTTTTTTTTTACCAGTGAAACCAATATAACATCTCAACATTCACAAATATACATTTCTGACATTCAAAAACAAAACAAAAACAAACCAGTGACCAATATAGCCACCTTTCTTTGCAAGGACACTCAAAAGCCTGCCATCCATGGATTCTGTCAGTGTTTTGATCTGTTCACCATCAACATTGCGTGCAGCAGCAACCACAGCCTCCCAGACACTGTTCAGAGAGGTGTACTGTTTTCACTCCTTGTAAATCTCACATTTGATGATGGACCACAGGTTCTCAATGGGGTTCAGATCAGGTGAACAAGGAGGCCATGTCATTAGATTTTCTTCTTTTATACCCTTTCTTGCCAGCCACGCTGTGGAGTACTTGGACGCGTGTGATGGAGCATTGTCCTGCATGATAATCATGTTTTTCTTGAAGGATGCAGACTTCTTCCTGTACCACTGCTTGAAGAAGGTGTCTTCCAGAAACTGGCAGTAGGACTGGGAGTTGAGCTTGACTCCATCCTCAACCCGAAAAGGCCCCACAAGCTCATCTTTGATGATACCAGCCCAAACCAGTACTCCACCTCCACCTTGCTGGCGTCTGAGTCGGACTGGAGCTCTCTGCCCTTTACCAATCCAGCCACGGGCCCATCCATCTGGCCCATCAAGACTCACTCTCATTTCATCAGTCCATAAAACCTTAGAAAAATCAGTCTTGAGATATTTCTTGGCCCAGTCTTGATGTTTCAGCTTTTGTGTCTTGTTCAGTGGTGGTCGTCTTTCAGCCTTTCTTACCTTGGCCATGTCTCTGAGTATTGCACACCTTTTGCTTTTGGGCACTCCAGTGTAGTGTTGAGCGCGAATATTCGAATAGCGAATTTTTTTCGCGAATATCGGCACTTCGCTAATTCGCGAATATTTCGAATATGGTGATATAAATTCGATATTTCGAATATTCGTTTTTTTTTTTATATATATATTTTTTTCTTTCCCACTTCCCTAAAGTTGTTCTACCTGTCCCTTGGATTCCGGGCTTCCTGGCTGCTCCAGTCAGTGCCCGTTGCCGCTTCTGCCGACTTGCGTGCTCATGGAGCGTCCCCATCACCATGGGAACGTCTCCATATACTAGAATGTACTGTCGGATTTGAGAATTACGTTGAAATCGCAATTCGATTATTTCACGTTATAAAAATCGAATTTCGATTTTTAACTTAGCACTGCTATATTCCATATTCGTTAATTCTAGCCTAATATGGACTATAGCAGTGCTAAGTTAAAATCAAAATTCGATTATTATAAGTTGAATTAATCGAATTGCGATTTCAACTTGGACCTGGTTTACCATGGTTGGCTTGGTAGAATTAGCGAATATGACGAATATATTCGTTATATTCCACAAAACGAATATGGCGAATGTATTCGTTATATTCCACAAAACGAAGATAACAAAATCTCCATCTCTAGCTAGCTACCTACCTATCCATCAACTTCGCTAATTCTAGCAATCATATAGCAAAGTTTACTATAGAGACAGCTAAGTTTAATTCGCTATTCGATTATATTATATATTTTTTTTTAAATAAATACAATAATTATGATAATTATCAGGTATTATAATTATTCTATTTACTTTTCTAAAAAAATCTAAGTAATTTTCGCATAGCGAATTAAACTTAGCTGTCTCTATAGTAAACTTTCCTATGATTGCTAGAATTAGCGAAGTTGATGAATATGGAGCTAAAACGAAGATGCTGAATACTTCGTTATCATCGTTTTGTGGAATATAACGAATATATTCGTCATATTCGCTAATTCTACCAAGCCAACCATAGTAAACCAGGTCCAAGTTGAAATCGCAATTCGATTAATATAACTCGAAGGAATCGCATTGCGATTTCAACTTAGAAGTAATGCTATATTCCATATTCGTTAATACTAACCTAATGTATTTTGCTAAATCGTAATGCGATTACTTCAAGTTATATTAATCGCATTGCGATTTATATTTGATGCTGCTGCTGCTGGGTCTTTAATGGAATGGGTCTAGAATTAACGAACTTTAACTGATATTGAATCTTGCAGTGGTAATTTTTAATCACAATGTGATAATATTTTCTATCATTAGTAACCACATTGTGAATCCAAATTTTATAATGCACTATTCTGACATACAGTAATATATTTGTTTTATTAGTTAATTCTACCAATACCACCTATTAGAGTTGAGCGAACACCTGGATGTTCGGGTTCGAGAAGTTCGGCCGAACATCCCGGAAATGTTCGGGTTCGGGATCCGAACCCGATCCGAACTTCGTCCCGAACCCGAACCCCATTGAAGTCAATGGGGACCCGAACTTTTCGGCACTAAAAAGGCTGTAAAACAGCCCAGGAAAGAGCTAGAGGGCTGCAAAAGGCAGCAACATGTAGGTAAATCCCCTGCAAACAAATGTGGATAGGGAAATTAATTAAAATAAAAATTAAATAAATAAAAATTAACCAAAATCAATTGGAGAGAGGTTCCATAGCAGAGAATCTGGCTTCCCGTCACCCACCACTGGAACAGTCCATTCTCAGATATTTAGGCCCCGGCACCCAGGCAGAGGAGAGAGGTCCCGTAACAGAGAATCTGTCTTCATGTCAGCAGAGAATTAGTCTGCATGTCATAGCAGAGAATGAGGCTTCACGTCAGCCACCACTGCAACAGTCCATTGGCATATATTTAGGCCCAGCACCCAGGCAGAGGAGGGAGGTCCCGTAACAGAGAATCTGTCTTCATGTCAGCAGAGAATTAGTCTGCATGTCATAGCAGAGAATGAGGCTTCACGTCAGCCACCACTGCAACAGTCCATTGGCATATATTTAGGCCCAGCACACACACAGGCAGAGGAGAGAGGTCCCGTAACAGAGAATCTGGCTTCATGTCAGCAGAGAATCAGTCTGCATGTCATAGCAGAGAATGAGGCTTCACGTCAGCCACCACTGCAACAGTCCATTGGCATTTATTTAGGCCCAGCACACACACAGGCAGAGGAGAGAGGTCCCGTAACAGAGAATCTGGCTTCATGTCAGCAGAGAATCAGTCTGCATGTCATAGCAGAGAATGAGGCTTCACGTCAGCCACCACTGCAACAGTCCATTGGCATATATTTAGGCCCAGCACCCAGGCAGAGGAGGGAGGTCCCGTAACAGAGAATCTGTCTTCATGTCAGCAGAGAATTAGTCTGCATGTCATAGCAGAGAATGAGGCTTCACGTCAGCCACCACTGCAACAGTCCATTGGCATATATTTAGGCCCAGCACACACACAGGCAGAGGAGAGAGGTCCCGTAACAGAGAATCTGGCTTCATGTCAGCAGAGAATCAGTCTGCATGTCATAGCAGAGAATGAGGCTTCACGTCACCCACCACTGCAACAGTCCATTGGCATATATTTAGGCCTAGCACACAGGCAGAGCAGAGAGGTCCCGTAACAGACAATCTGGCTTCATGTCAGCAGAGAATCAGTCTGCATGTCATAGCAGAGAATCAGGCTTCACGTCACCCACCACTGCAACAGTCCATTGGCATATATTTAGGCCTAGCACACAGGCAGAGCAGAGAGGTCCCGTAACAGACAATCTGGCTTCATGACAGCAGAGAATTAGTCTGCATGTCATAGCAGAGAATGAGGCTTCACGTCAGCCACCACTGCAACAGTCCATTGGCATATATTTAGGCCCAGCACCCAGGCAGAGGAGAGAGGTCCCGTAACAGACAATCTGGCTTCATGTCAGCAGAGAATTAGTCTGCATGTCATAGCAGAGAATCAGGCTTCACGTCAGCCACCACTGCAACAGTCCATTGTCATAAATTTAGGCCCAGCACCCAGGCAGAGGAGAGAGGTCCCGTAACAGACAATCTGGCTTCATGTCAGCAGAGAATTAGTCTGCATGTCATAGCAGAGAATGAGGCTTCACGTCAGCCACCACTGCAACAGTCCATTGGCATATATTTAGGCCTAGCACACAGGCAGAGCAGAGAGGTCCCGTAACAGACAATCTGGCTTCATGACAGCAGAGAATCAGTCTGCATGTCATAGCAGAGAATCAGGCTTCACGTCAGCCACCACTGCAACAGTCCATTGTCATAAATTTAGGCCCAGCACCCAGGCAGAGGAGAGAGGTCCCGTAACAGAGAATCTGGCTTCATGTCAGCAGAGAATCAGTCTTCATATCATAGCAGAGAATCAGGCTTCACGTCACCCACCACTGTAAGAGTCAATTTTCATAAATTTAGGCCCAGAACCCAGGCAGAGGAGAAAGGTCCCGTAACAGACAATCTGGCTTCATGTCAGCAGAGAATCAGTCTTCATATCATAGCCTAGAATCAGGCTTCACGTCACCCACCACTGTAAGAGTCAATTTTCATAAATTTAGGCCCAGAACCCAGGCAGAGGAGAAAGGTCCCGTAACAGACAATCTGGCTTCATGTCAGCAGAGAATCAGTCTTCATATCATAGCAGAGAATCAGGCTTCACGTCACCCACCACTGCAACAGTCAATTGTCATAAATTTAGGCCCAGCACCCAGGCAGAGGAGAGAGCTCCCGTAACAGAGGATCTGGCTTCATGTCAGCAGAGAATCAGTCTGCATGTCATAGCAGAGAATGAGGCTTCACGTCACCCACCACTGCAACAGTCCATTGGCATATATTTAGGCCTAGCACACAGGCAGAGCAGAGAGGTCCCGTAACAGACAATCTGGCTTCATGTCAGCAGAGAATCAGTCTGCATGTCATAGCAGAGAATGAGGCTTCACGTCACCCACCACTGCAACAGTCCATTGGCATATATTTAGGCCTAGCACACAGGCAGAGCAGAGAGGTCCCGTAACAGACAATCTGGCTTCATGACAGCAGAGAATCAGTCTGCATGTCATAGCAGAGAATGAGGCTTCACGTCACCCACCACTGCAACAGTCCATTGGCATATATTTAGGCCTAGCACACAGGCAGAGCAGAGAGGTCCCGTAACAGACAATCTGGCTTCATGTCAGCAGAGAATCAGTCTGCATGTCATAGCAGAGAATGAGGCTTCACGTCACCCACCACTGCAACAGTCCATTGGCATATATTTAGGCCTAGCACACAGGCAGAGCAGAGAGGTCCCGTAACAGACAATCTGGCTTCATGACAGCAGAGAATCAGTCTGCATGTCATAGCAGAGAATGAGGCTTCACGTCACCCACCACTGCAACAGTCCATTGGCATATATTTAGGCCTAGCACACAGGCAGAGCAGAGAGGTCCCGTAACAGACAATCTGGCTTCATGTCAGCAGAGAATCAGTCTGCATGTCATAGCAGAGAATGAGGCTTCACGTCACCCACCACTGCAACAGTCCATTGGCATATATTTAGGCCTAGCACACAGGCAGAGCAGAGAGGTCCCGTAACAGACAATCTGGCTTCATGACAGCAGAGAATCAGTCTGCATGTCATAGCAGAGAATGAGGCTTCACGTCACCCACCACTGCAACAGTCCATTGGCATATATTTAGGCCTAGCACACAGGCAGAGCAGAGAGGTCCCGTAACAGACAATCTGGCTTCATGACAGCAGAGAATCAGTCTGCATGTCATAGCAGAGAATGAGGCTTCACGTCACCCACCACTGCAACAGTCCATTGGCATATATTTAGGCCTAGCACACAGGCAGAGCAGAGAGGTCCCGTAACAGACAATCTGGCTTCATGTCAGCAGAGAATCAGTCTGCATGTCATAGCAGAGAATGAGGCTTCACGTCACCCACCACTGCAACAGTCCATTGGCATATATTTAGGCCTAGCACACAGGCAGAGCAGAGAGGTCCCGTAACAGACGATCTGGCTTCATGTCAGCAGAGAATCAGTCTGCATGTCATAGCAGAGAATCAGGCTTCACGTCAGCCACCACTGCAACAGTCCATGGTCATAAATTTAGGCCCAGCACCCAGGCAGAGGAGAGAGGTCCCGTAACAGACAATCTGGCTTCATGTCAGCAGAGAATTAGTCTGCATGTCATAGCAGAGAATCAGGCTTCATGTCAGCCACCACTGCAACAGTCCATTGGCATATATTTAGGCCTAGCACACAGGCAGAGGAGAGGTTCATTCAACTTTGGGTAGCATCGCAATATAATGGTAAAATGAAAATAAAAATAGGATTGAATGAGGAAGTGCCCTGGAGTCCAATAATATATGGTTATGGGGAGGTAGTTAATGTCTAATCTGGACAAGGGACGGACAGGTCCTGTGGGATCCATGCCTGGTTCATTTTTATGAACGTCAGCTTGTCCACATTGGCTGTAGACAGGCGGCTGCGTTTGTCTGTAATGACGCCCCCTGCCGTGCTGAATACACGTTCAGACAAAACGCTGGCTGCCGGGCAGGCCAGCACCTCCAAGGCATAAAAGGCTAGCTCTGGCCACGTGGACAATTTAGAGACCCAGAAGTTGAATGGGGCCGAACCATCAGTCAGTACGTGGAGGGGTGTGCACACGTACTGTTCCACCATGTTAGTGAAATGTTGCCTCCTGCTAACACGTTGCGTATCAGGTGGTGGTGCAGTTAGCTGTGGCGTGTTGACAAAAGTTTTCCACATCTCTGCCATGCTAACCCTGCCCTCAGAGGAGCTGGCCGTGACACAGCTGCCTTGGCGACCTCTTGCTCCTCCTCTGCCTTGGCCTTGGGCTTCCACTTGTTCCCCTGTGACATTTGGGAATGCTCTCAGTAGCGCGTCTACCAACGTGCGCTTGTACTCGCGCATCTTCCTATCACGCTCCAGTGCAGGAAGTAAGGTGGGCACATTGTCTTTGTAGCGTGGATCCAGCAGGGTGGCAACCCAGTAGTCCGCACAGGTTAAAATGTGGGCAACTCTGCTGTCGTTGCGCAGGCACTGCAGCATGTAGTCGCTCATGTGTGCCAGGCTGCCCAGGGGTAAGGACAAGCTGTCCTCTGTGGGAGGCGTATCGTCATCGTCCTGCCTTTCCCCCCAGCCACGCACCAGTGATGGACCCGAGCTGCGTTGGGTGCCACCCCGCTGTGACCATGCTTCATCCTCATCCTCCTCCACCTCCTCCTCATCCTCGTCCTCCTCGTCCTCCAGTAGTGGGCCCTGGCTGGCCACATTTGTACCTGGCCTCTGCTGTTGCAAAAAACCTCCCTCTGAGTCACTTCGAAGAGACTGGCCTGAAAGTGCTAAAAATGACCCCTCTTCCTCATCCTCCTCCTCCTCCTCCTGGGCCACCTCCTGTTCCATCATCGCCCTAAGTGTTTTCTCAAGGAGACATAGAAGTGGTATTGTAACGCTGATAACGGTGTCATCGCCACTGGCCATGTTGGTGGAGTACTCGAAACAGCGCAACAGGGCACACAGGTCTCGCATGGAGGCCCAGTCATTGGTGGTGAAGTGGTGCTGTTCTGTAGTGCGACTGACCCGTGCGTGCTGCAGCTGAAACTCCACTATGGCCTGCTGCTGCTCGCACAGTCTGTCCAGCATGTGCAAGGTGGAGTTCCACCTGGTGGGCACGTCGCATATGAGGCGGTGAGCGGGAAGGCCGAAGTTACGCTGTAGCGCAGACAGGCGAGCAGCGGCAGGATGTGAACGCCGGAAGCGCGAACAGACGGCCCGCACTTTATGCAGCAGCTCTGACATGTCGGGGTAGTTGTGAATGAACTTCTGCACCACCAAATTCAGCACATGCGCCAAGCAAGGGATGTGCGTCAAATTGGCTAGTCCCAGAGCTGCAACGAGATTTCGCCCATTATCACACACCACCAGGCCGGGCTTGAGGCTCACCGGCAGCAACCACTCGTCGGTCTGTTGTTCAATACCCCGCCACAACTCCTGTGCGGTGTGGGGCCTGTCCCCCAAACATATGAGTTTCAGAATGGCCTGCTGACGTTTACCCCGGGCTGTGCTGAAGTTGGTGGTGAAGGTGTGTGGCTGACTGGATGAGCAGGTGGAAGAAGAGGAGGAGGAAGCCGAGAAGGAGGAGGTGGCAACAGGAGGCAAAGAATGTTGCCCTGCGATCCTTGGCGGCGGCAGGACGTGCGCCAAACAGCTCTCCGCCTGGGGCCCAGCTGCCACTACATTTACCCAGTGTGCAGTTAGGGAGATATAGCGTCCCTGGCCGTGCTTACTGGTCCACGTATCTGTGGTTAGGTGGACCTTGCTACAGATGGCGTTGCGCAGTGCACACTTGATTTTATCGGATACTTGGTTGTGCAGGGAAGGCACGGCTCTCTTGGAGAAGTAGTGCCGGCTGGGAACAACATACTGTGGGACAGCAAGCGACATGAGCTGTTTGAAGCTGTCTGTGTCCACCAGCCTAAATGACAGCATTTCATAGGCCAGTAGTTTAGAAATGCTGGCATTCAGGGCCAGGGATCGAGGGTGGCTAGGTGGGAATTTACGCTTTCTATCAAATGTTTGTGAGATGGAGAGCTGAACGCTGGCGTGTGACATGGTTGAGACGCTTGGTGACGGAGGTGGTGGTGGTGGTGTTGGTGGTACATCCCCTGTTTGCTGGGCGGCAGGTGCCAACGTTCCTCCAGAGGCGGAGGAAGAGGCCGAGGCGGCAGCAGCAGAATAGGCCGAGGCGGCAGCAGCAGAAGAGGTAGCAGGGGGAGCCTGAGTGACTTCCTTGGTTTTAAGGTGTTTACTCCACTGCAGTTCATGCTTTGCATGCAGGTGCCTGGTCATGCAGGTTGTGCTCAGGTTCAGAACGTTAATGCCTCGCTTCAGGCTCTGATGGCACAGCGTGCAAACCACTCGGGTCTTGTCGTCAGCACATTGTTTGAAGAAGTGCCATGCCAGGGAACTCCTTGAAGCTGCCTTTGGGGTGCTCGGTCCCAGATGGCGGCGGTCAGTAGCAGGCGGAGTCTCTTGGCGGCGGGTGTTCTGCTTTTGCCCACTGCTCCCTCTTTTGCTACGCTGTTGGCTCGGTCTCACCACTGCCTCTTCCTCCGAACTGTGAAAGTCAGTGGCACGACCTTCATTCCATGTGGGGTCTAGGACCTCATCGTCCCCTGCATCGTCTTCCACCCAGTCTTGATCCCTGACCTCCTGTTCAGTCTGCACACTGCAGAAAGACGCAGCAGTTGGCACCTGTGTTTCGTCATCATCAGAGACATGCTGAGGTGGTATTCCCATGTCCTCATCATCAGGAAACATAAGTGGTTGTGCGTCAGTGCATTCTATGTCTTTCACCGCTGGGGAAGGGCTAGGTGGATGCCCTTGGGAAACCCTGCCAGCGGAGTCTTCAAACAGCATAAGAGACTGCTGCATAACTTGAGGCTGAGACAGTTTCCCTGGTATGCATGGGGGTGATGTGACAGACTGATGGGGTTGGTTTTCAGGCGCCATCTGTGCGCTTTCTGCAGAAGACTGGGTGGGAGATAATGTGAACGTGCTGGATCCACTGTCGGCCACCCAATTGACTAATGCCTGTACCTGCTCAGGCCTTACCATCCTTAGAACGGCATTGGGCCCCACCATATATCGCTGTAAATTCTGGCGGCTACTGGGACCTGAGGTAGTTGGTACACTAGGACGTGTGGATGTGGCAGAACGGCCACGTCCTCTCCCAGCACCAGAGGGTCCACTAACACCACCACGACCATGTCCACGTCCGCGTCCCTTACTAGATGTTTTTCTCATTGTTATGGTTCACCACAACAACAAATATATTATTTGGCCCAATGTATTGTATTCAAAATCAGCGGGATATAAATTTGAGGCCTAGTATTTAGGCGCTGGGTGACCGGTATGGATTTAGTGACAGAATTAGACTTGGAAATGCACAGAAGCGTGTGTGTGAAGTTATTCTGAATGACCCTATGTGCACCTTCAATATTATATACCCTTTTAGGGATAGATTTCAAATAGCTCTGATATAGCAGAAACCACTAAATTATGAAATTGCTAAATTGGGAATTGTACTTCAACCCAGAACAAAAAATGTGCTTTGACGGACACTAAATATCTTGCCCAGCAACAACAGTACAGCGGTGGGTAACGAGAGATTTAGAGGGATTTAAATTTGAGGCCTAGTATTTAGGCGCTGGGTCACCGGTATGGATTTAGTGACAGAATTAGACTTGGAAATGCACAGAAGCGTGTGTGTGAAGTTATTCTGAATGACCCTATGTGCACCTTCAATATTATATACCCTTTTAGGGATAGATTTCAAATAGCTCTGATATAGCAGAAACCACTAAATTATGAAATTGCTAAATTGGGAATTGTACTTCAACCCAGAACAAAAAATGTGCTTTGACGGACACTAAATATCTTGCCCAGCAACAACAGTACAGCGGTGGGTAACGAGAGATTTAGAGGGATTTAAATTTGAGGCCTAGTATTTAGGCGCTGGGTCACCGGTATGGATTTAGTGACAGAATTAGACTTGGAAATGCACAGAAGCGTGTGTGTGAAGTTATTCTGAATGACCCTATGTGCACCTTCAATATTATATACCCTTTTAGGGATAGATTTCAAATAGCTCTGATATAGCAGAAACCACTAAATTATGAAATTGCTAAATTGGGAATTGTACTTCAACCCAGAACAAAAAATGTGCTTTGACGGACACTAAATATCTTGCCCAGCAACAACAGTACAGCGGTGGGTAACGAGAGATTTAGAGGGATTTAAATTTGAGGCCTAGTATTTAGGCGCTGGGTCACCGGTATGGATTTAGTGACAGAATTAGACTTGGAAATGCACAGAAGCGTGTGTGTGAAGTTATTCTGAATGACCCTATGTGCACCTTCAATATTATATACCCTTTTAGGGATAGATTTCAAATAGCTCTGATATAGCAGAAACCACTAAATTATGAAATTGCTAAATTGGGAATTGTACTTCAACCCAGAACAAAAAATGTGCTTTGACGGACACTAAATATCTTGCCCAGCAACAACAGTACAGCGGTGGGTAACGAGAGATTTAGAGGGATTTAAATTTGAGGCCTAGTATTTAGGCGCTGGGTCACCGGTATGGATTTAGTGACAGAATTAGACTTGGAAATGCACAGAAGCGTGTGTGTGAAGTTATTCTGAATGACCCTATGTGCACCTTCAATATTATATACCCTTTTAGGGATAGATTTCAAATAGCTCTGATATAGCAGAAACCACTAAATTATGAAATTGCTAAATTGGGAATTGTACTTCAACCCAGAACAAAAAATGTGCTTTGACGGACACTAAATATCTTGCCCAGCAACAACAGTACAGCGGTGGGTAACGAGAGATTTAGAGGGATTTAAATTTGAGGCCTAGTATTTAGGCGCTGGGTCACCGGTATGGATTTAGTGACAGAATTAGACTTGGAAATGCACAGAAGCGTGTGTGTGAAGTTATTCTGAATGACCCTATGTGCACCTTCAATATTATATACCCTTTTAGGGATAGATTTCAAATAGCTCTGATATAGCAGAAACCACTAAATTATGAAATTGCTAAATTGGGAATTGTACTTCAACCCAGAACAAAAAATGTGCTTTGACGGACACTAAATATCTTGCCCAGCAACAACAGTACACCGGTGGGTAACGAGAGATTTAGAGGGAATTAAATTTGAGGCCTAGTATTTAGGCGCTGGGTCACCGGTATGGATTTAGTGACAGAATTAGACTTGGAAATACACAGTAGCGGGTGTGTGTGAAGTTATTCTGAATGACCCTATGTGCACCTTCAATATTATATACCCTTTTAGGGATAGATTTCAAATAGCTCTGATATAGCAGAAACCACTAAATTATGAAATTGCTAAATTGGGAATTGTACTTCAACCCAGAACAAAAAATGTGCTTTGACGGACACTAAATATCTTGCCCAGCAACAACAGTACAGCGGTGGGTAACGAGAGATTTAGAGGGAATTAAATTTGAGGCCTAGTATTTAGGCGCTGGGTCACCGGTATGGATTTAGTGACAGAATTAGACTTGGAAATACACAGTAGCGGGTGTGTGTGAAGTTATTCTGAATGACCCTATGTGCACCTTCAATATTATATACCCTTTTTGGGATAGATTTCAAATAGCTCTGATATAGCAGGAACCACTAAATTATGAAATTGCTAAATTGGGAATTGTACTTCAACCCAGAACAAAAAATGTGCTTTGACGGGCACTAAATAACTTTCCCAGCTACAACAGGACAACGGTAACGAGAGATTTAGAGGGATTTAAATTTGAGGCCTAGTATTTAGGCGCTGGGTGACAGGTATGGGTTTAGTGACAGAATTAGACTTGGAAATACACAGTAGCGGGTGTGTGTGAAGTTATTCTGAATGACCCTATGTGCACCTTCAATATTATATACCCTTTTTGGGATAGATTTCAAATAGCTCTGATATAGCAGAAACCACTAAATTATGAAATTGCTAAATTGGGAATTGTACTTCAACCCAGAACAAAAAATGTGCTTTGACGGACACTAAATATCTTGCCCAGCAACAACAGTACAGCGGTGGGTAACGAGAGATTTAGAGGGAATTAAATTTGAGGCCTAGTATTTAGGCGCTGGGTCACCGGTATGGATTTAGTGACAGAATTAGACTTGGAAATACACAGTAGCGGGTGTGTGTGAAGTTACTCTGAATGACCCTATGTGCACCTTCAATATTATATACCCTTTTTGGGATAGATTTCAAAGAGCTCTGATATAGCAGGAACCACTAAATTATGAAATTGCTAAATTGAGAATTGTATTTCAACCCAGAACAAGAAATGTGCTTGAACGGACACTAAATAACTCGCCCAGCTACAGCACTAGGGACAGATTTAGCTGGATATAAATTTGAGGCCTAGTATTTAGGCGCTGGGTGACCGGTATGGATTTAGTGACAGAATTAGACTGGGATATGGCCAAAAAATGAACAGACTATTGCTGGTTAAATGCACTTGGTGTGACAGCTTCACCCTGATGTAGGCTTTAGCCAAATAACAACCACACCATTGAGGGTTAAATGCACTTGGTGACAGGCGCAGCTTGCCCCTGATTTTGTATATGGCCAAAAAATGAACAGACTATTGCTGGTTAAATGCACTTGGTGTGACAGCTTCACCCTGATGTAGGCTTTAGCCAAATAACAACCACACCATTGAGGGTTAAATGCACTTGGTGACAGGCGCAGCTTGCCCCTGATTTTGTATATGGCCAAAAAATGAACAGACTATTGCTGGTTAAATGCACTTGGTGTGACAGCTTCACCCTGATGTAGGCTTTAGCCAAAAAACAACCACACCATTGAGGGTTAAATGCACTTGGTGACAGGCGCAGCTTGCCCCTGATTTTGTATATGGCCAAAAAATGAACAGACTATTGCTGGTTAAATGCACTTGGTGTGACAGCTTCACCCTGATGTAGGCTTTAGCCAAAAAACAACCACACCATTGAGGGTTAAATGCACTTGGTCGCAGCTTGTGCTGGCGCACCACAAGACACAAAATGGCCGCCGATCACCCCAGAAAAATGAGACTGACAAACGGTCTGTGCAGCCTAAAAACAGTGAGCAATTGAGGATCAGCAGCTCAATGATCCACAGCTGCAGATCGATCAGTTAATCAAGTCCTTTGGAGGAGTTAATCTGCCTAATCTCGCCCTACTGTCGCAGCCGCAACCTCTCCCTACGCTAATCAGAGCAGAGTGACGGGCGGCGCTATGTGACTCCAGCTTAAATAGAGGCTGGGTCACATGGTGCTCTGGCCAATCACAGCCATGCCAATAGTAGGCATGGCTGTGATGGCCTCTTGGGGCAAGTAGTATGACGCTTGTTGATTGGCTGCTTTGCAGCCTTTCAAAAAGCGCCAAGAAAGCGTCACAAAAGCGCCAAGAAAGCGACGAACACCGAACCCGAACCCGGACTTTTACGAAAATGTCCGGGTTCGGGTCCGTGTCACGGACACCCCAAAATTCGGTACGAACCCGAACTATACAGTTCGAGTTCGCTCATCCCTACCACCTATAGCAAAATCTCCAAAGCAGGAATTGCAATGCAATAAAAATGTGTTGCATTTTGAATTCAACACTATTTCTAAAATATTCGTATTGCTGGTATTGTTATAGTTAACAAGTCACCACTACATCTTATGGGTTAAGATGTCCACCATCGGTATTACTGGTGGTCACGCACATTAGCCGTGGGTGTATGCAGCCACACAAAGCAGGTGGCCACTGCGACCGCATAAGTATTAATCCATGTTTAAACCATGGGTGTGAAGCGGTAAATGATTATGTCACAAATTATGGTGGTTACATCACACTACAATGTCTGTAACATGTATGTATGGAGAGCAGACAAATGTCTCTCATAAGCACATAGCACCTCTATTTACGTGCTACACACTGTATATCCAACGCTATAAAATCCACACCAACCCCACCTCCCCCCTTAAACCCTCCACCACCTTAAACCCCCCTCCATCATGTCCCCCCCCCCCACCTCCTCACTCACACATACACAGTTTATGAGAAGTAAAGATTGACCTCCAGTATTTCAGTATTCGCTGGTTCATTTACCATAACCCAGGGTGCACAGCGTAGAGGCGAACCAGATGTACACCCCATACCGTACCGTCACCTCACTACACAGGTACACCTCTCCTTAGATGACCATTGGCCAATACCCCATTGCTCATACCCCACACACAATGGAATGTTCTAACGGTAACCTAAAATCAATTTTTCTTCATTCATATATTTTTTTTTAATTTTGATGACATGATCACATTAAGTACAAATACTTGTATTTCCAAAGTTTTTGATTACATGTATGCATGTTGTGCAAGGTCTATGATTGGACCTGGTCCCATCACGCGTGTTGCTAAGAGCGCCACAGTCCGCAGTATTCGGTTTGAATTGTGGCACATACCTGACCACCGGCACAAGAAAATAGTCATAGTGAATAAGTGGTGCGACCATAAGCGGCGCCATGTCTATTACCCTGTTTCCATGTAACGGCGGCTGCTGTATGAATTATTACTTTGGCCCAGACTAAATTGTCCGTACTCTAACCCCATTGGTTAAAATAAAACAAAACACAATAAATGAGATAGTCAATAAATTTTTCGAAAACAATCTTTAAATAAAGAAAAATATTATTAACAAATAACAGAAGTAACGTACAAAAATAAAATGAAAAAAATTATGGAAGCCTTTTCATGTCTATCAGCTCTTGGATCCCTTCCTCAAAGGCCTTTTGGTTGGTCATCTCCATCACCGTTATCTCATGTGAGAATTGTAGCTTCAGCTCCCTCATCCTCCTCATTTGATTTGCCCTCAATTGCTTCATCCTCTCGAGCTGCTCCTGCCTCATCTTTTTAAATTTCCGTATACACCTGTTAAGCTCTGTAAAAGTAAAGGAAATGTACATTTTAAATCTACTTTAAAAGACAATCATTGATTGGTGTATAAAGCAGATGAATTCCTGTCTGACCCAGTAAGAAGTACATCAGCGACTTAAAAAGATTAAAATAGACAAATCGCCAGGACCGGATGGCATACACCCCCGTATCCTAATGGAATTAAGCAATGTCATAGCCAGACCCTTATTTCTGATATTTGCGGACTCTATACTGACAGGGAATGTCCCACAGGATTGGCGCATGGCAAATGTGGTGCCAATATTCAACAAGGGTCTAAAAACAGAGCCTGGAAACTATAGGCCGGTAAGTTTAACATCTGTTGTGGGTAAACTGTTTGAAGGTTTTCTGAGAGATGCTATGTTAGAGCATCTTAACAGAAATAAGCAGATAACGCCATATCAGCATGGCTTCGTGAGGGATCGGTCATGTCAGACTAATTTAATCAGTTTCTATGAGGAGGTAAGATCTAGACTTGACAGCGGCGAATCAATGGATGTCGTGTATCTGGACTTCTCCAAAGCATTTGACACTGTACCACATAAAAGGTTAGTATATAAAATGAGAATGCTCGGACTGGGAGAAAACGTCTGTACGTGGGTAAGTAACTGGCTCAGTGATAGAAAGGGGTGGTTATTAACGGTACACACTCAGATTGGGTCACTGTCACTAGTGGGGTACCTCAGGGGTCAGTACTGGAGGGGTCACTGTCACTAGTGGGGTACCCCAGGGGTCAGTATTGGGCCCTATTCTCTTCAATATATTTATTAATGATCTTGTAGAAGGCTTGCATAGTAAAATATCAATTTTCATAGAACACACTAAACTGTGTAAAGTAATTAACACTGAAGAGGACAGTATACTGTATATATACTACAGAGGACAGTATACTGTATATATACTACAGAGGACAGTATACTGTATATATACTACCGAGGACAGTATACTGCTACAGAGTGATCTGGATAGATTGGAGGCTTGGGCAGATAAGTGGCAGATGAGGTCTAACACTGACAAATGTAAGGTTATGCACATGGGAAGGAATAATGAAAGTCACCCGTACATAGTAAATGGTAAAACACTCGGTAACACTGACATGGAAAAGGATGAATGAATTTTAATAAACAGCAAACTAAGCTGCAAAAACCAATATCAGGCAGCTGCTGCAGAGGCCAATAAGATAATGGGTTGCATCAGAAGGGGCATAGATGCCCGTGATGAGAACATAGTCCTACCACTTTACAAATCATTAGTCAGACCACACATGGAGTACTGTGTACAGTTCTGGGCTCCTGTGAACAAGGCAGACATAGCAGAGCTGGAGAGGGTCCAGAGGAGGGCAACTAAGGTAAAAACTGGAATGGGGGGCGGTGGGCACACACACGACTACAGTACCCTTAAAGATTATGAAAATTAGGGTTATTCACTTTATAAAAAAGACGACTGAGGGGAGATCTAATTACTATGTATAAATATATCAAGGGTCAGTACAGAGATCTATCCCATCAGCTATTTATCCCCAGGACTGTGACTGTGACGAGGGGACATTTTCTGCGTCTGGAGGAAAGAAGGTTTGTACACAAACATAGAATAGGATTCTTTACGGTAAGAGCAGTGAGACTATGGACTCTATACTGTAAGAGCAGTGAGACTATGGACTCTATACTGTAAGAGCAGTGAGACTATGGACTCTTTACGGTAAGAGCAGTGAGACTATGGACTCTATACTGTAAGAGCAGTGAGACTATGGACTCTTTACTGTAAGAGCAGTGAGACTATGGACTCTATACTGTAAGAGCAGTGAGACTATGGACTCTTTACTGTAAAAACAGTGAGACTATGGACTCTATACTGTAAGAGCAGTGAGACTATGGACTCTATACTGTAAGAGCAGTGAGACTATGGACTCTGTACTGTAAGAGCAGTGAGACTATGGACTCTGTACTGTAAGAGCAGTGAGACTATGGAAGTCTCTGCCTGAGGAGGTGGTGATGGTGAGTACAATAAAGGAATTCAAGAGGGGCCTGGATGTATTTCTGGAGTGTAATAATATTACAGGCTATAGCTACTAGAGAGGGGTCGTTCATCCAGGGAGTTATTTTGATTGCCTGTTTTGAGTTGGGCTCGGAATTTTTTATTCCCCTAAAGTGAGGAAAATTGGCTTCAACCTCACCTTTTTTTTTTTTTTTTGCCTTCCTCTGGATCAACCTGCAGGATAACAGGCCGAACTGGATGGACAAATGACTTTATTCGGCCTTATGTACCATGTTACTATTTTAATCCATTATATATTGGTTTAGTTAGGATTAATAATAGTTCATTAGACTTTATGGTTATGGACTTATTAGTTAAGTTAATGCTTTTTATGTATATTAATTACTTTATAGTGTTCATGTTTTATATTACTGTTGTGTGTTGTACGTTCTTTGTTGACATTTTTTTATATAAATATTAATATTGTTTTGTGCACTTTCATTTTTTAGTCTAAGAAAATTTTTATATTTTGGATGTTCGTTACAGCCATTATTAAACAGTATGCCTCATTTAGATACTTTACGGAAATCAGTACACCAGTAACATCAGCTAGCTGTAAAAAAAAAAAATTACTAGTATTTAATTAGGGTCCGTGTTTTTGGACTGAGTGCCCAGACAGATATAGTGGCACAGGTCACTCCCATACTCCATCAAGCCTTTTTAATAAAGTTTGGTTTAAAAATGCTGTTCTTTTCAAGTGTGGACAGGAGATGTGAAAACTTAACCTGCGGAGAAATAAGCATGGTCTCTGACAGACCCTAAAGACTGGTGATATACTAATATTCAAGAAATTAAAGTGATGGGCGAGCACACTTCATTTGGATCATAAAGTAAAATTTAATTAAATCACAATGTTCAAACGTATCAGTCTATTCAATAAAATACAATAAAATACACTGTTAATACCAATTCATTCATGCACAGATGAGGATAGTACAAAGGGCAATTGAGTCATATACCCTGTAGCTCTGGTATGGCCAGAGTGCTAAACAGCATTAATGTCTTATCCGATCCACAGATGTTAGAATAGCGTTAATCCAGCAACAACTATCGATGATTATATAAAGGTATACAGGACAATTCAGTCTCTGGTCAACTGGATTGCTTGGATTGATTCAGAAAACGCATGTAAAATCGTTGGGTGCAGATCTTGTGCACCTAATAGTGTGGTAGTCGACAGTCCCGTAGCTAGTATATTAACTTGGCTTTTGAGTTAAATAACTCCTTACCTCCCTCGTTGTATGCGGTGGTTTCTGATCGCTTTCAAACGTGAGTCGGGCAGCGCGGGATGTTTCCGGCGTCTTACTCAGCTGCAGCTGGCTTACCCGAAGTCTCACGAGATTTCCAAGCGTGATTACCGTCTTCGAGGGAATATAGTATGCCTTTGGTATCGTCGCAATAAATATCAAAGTCCTGTGATCTAGTTGTATAGCATGGCCATGCTTAAGGTACTTTTCTTACAGGTGTGCGATCCAGCCCAAACGCGTTTCGGGAACACTCTTTCCCTTCATCAGTGGTCACGCCTCACCTGTTGACCTCCTCCTTATATATCCTGAATAGCGCCAAGACATGGACAACTGGATTTCTTATTTCCAGAATTTTCATGTGTTTTGATACATGCGTTTTTGGTGCGATTTTTTGATGCGGTTTTTTTCTACTTATGCGTTTTTCGGCCCATACATTCAGATTAACAATCTAGACATAACTATGTAATCAGAATTGATGAAATCGATTGCATGTATAAGTTACAGAGTTATTCAATTCCATTTGTCTGTGGAATCCTTCCCACACCATTCTATTCCTCTATTTCGGGTTATATCTCTTTAATTATCGATGAATAAATAATAAAATGTTAAGATTAGACCTCTTGATAAAAATAATAAAATAGAATATCAGATGGCTCCGTATTATTAACAAATTAACCATATTTTCATTTTATTCTTAACTCAGAGTTTCGAGTGAAAACTTGAACATAGGGATTGCCATTTTTCTAATGATTGATAGCATGTGGGGGTCTATGTAGTGAAGGGCTGGGGGCCCCCGCCCGAGTGCAGGACGCTGTGCCGATAAACGGCCACAACAGCGGCCTGTAGTCAGTACAGGGGCACCCAGCCTACAGAAACCCGAACAGTTCCAATTCTGCGTTTAGACCCGCTGGTATCATTGTTCCAAATTCATATATGCGTCTCGATTCTAATTTCGACATTTGTTTGATATAGTTGCCTCCTCGCCAATGTCTCTCTACCTTTTCCAGTGCCATGAAACTTAATTTGGAGGGGTCTTTATTATGTACGTCCCTAAAGTGTCTCGATAGACAATGTTTGTCATACCCCTTTCTTATGTTGGCTACATGTTCTGCCAATCTGGTTTTCATGGGACGTTTGGTTCTTCCTATATATTGTTTCTTACAGGGACACTGGATCAGGTAGATGACACCGGTAGTATTGCAAGTGAGGCAATCTTTTATTTCCCATTTATGTGTATTTTGGGTTGAGGAGATTGTGGTTGTTTTCTTGGGTGTAGGGTTGATTTTACAGGCCATACACTTGCCACATTTGAAAAAGCCTGTAAGTTTCATCCAGGACCCCATAATTGTATTTTCTTTTTTCTTTGGTTTTACAGAGGGGGCTATCTTTAAACCTAGATTTGGGGCTCTAGTAAATGTCAAAGAAGGTGTATTTGGCAGGAGATGACCTATCACCCTATCTCCCTGAATCAAATGCCAATGTGTTTGAATGATTTTTCGCATTTCCTTATATTTATTATTAAAAGGAAGAATGATTCTAGTGTTTAATGTTGTATTGTCTATTTTAGTTTCTATCTCCTTGTCCTTCTTTGAGAAGAATGTTTGTCTATCTAAACTCTTTGTCTTCTCCAAGGCTATATCCAGAATTTTTTCGGGGTAATGTTTGTCCAAAAATTCGTTCTTCATTTTTAATGCTTCTGTCTCAAAATCTTCATCATAAGTACAGTTTCTCCTGATCCTTCGAAACTGCCCGAACGGGACATTTACCAACCAGTTGGGAAGGTGGCAGCTAGAGTACTGTATATAGCTATTTCTGGATATAGACTTGGAAAATGTGTTACATATATATTTGTTGCCCACCTGTTTGATCTTTAGATCTAAAAATTCCGTTGTTTCTGTAACATTAGAGGTGAACTTCAGATTTAGTTGATTCTGATTGATATCATGCAAAAATATTTCAAGTTCTTCTTTACTGCGTTTCCAAATGAAAATGATATCGTCTATATACCTACGCCATAGGGCCAGATCCGCCCCTAGTTTGGGCTGAATGTAATTTGCCTCCCATTCGGCCAAAAATAAATTGGCGTAACTCGGGGCGAATCTGGTCCCCATGGCAGTACCACGTTTTTGTAGGTAGAAGTTCCCCTCAAAATAAAAATAGTTATGGGTTAGAATATAATTAATTCCATCTATAATAAAATTAATATGGGCCTCATCTAATGTCTCGTCTTTGTTAAGTTGTTGTTTAATTGCTGATGTTCCTTGTTGATGGTCAATTATGGTATATAATGACTGTACATCCAATGTGCCCATAATCCAGTCTGGTTCCACTATTATTTCCTCCAGAGTTTGTATAATGTGGGTAGTATCTTTAATATAAGAACTGGTCTTTTTCACCACTGGTTGTATCATTATGTCTATGTATTTTGATAAATTAGAAGACAGTGATTCTATTCCCGAAACTATTGGTCTCCCTGGTGGTTTCTCCAGGGATTTATGGATTTTGGGGAGACAATAGAAGACTGGTAGTCTCCCTTGTGTCCCCAAAATAAAGTCATATTCTTGATTGGAGATTAATGACAATTCTAAACCTTTCTTACACAATCCTTTTAATTCTAGATCAAATTCTACCAGCGGGTCTTTTTTGAGCCTCATATAAGTCTCTGTATCGTTTAGTTGTCGGAGGCATTCCTCATTGTAGTCAATCGTATTCAATATGACTACCGCGCCCCCTTTATCCGCGGGGCGTATAGTAATAGCTTCATTTTTTTGAAGTTCTTTGATGGCATGGCATTCCCGTTTGGTTAGATTTTTTCGACTCGAAGATCCTGTTTTCATCTTACGTACATCTGTTTCTACATTTTTGTAAAAGGTAGACATTTCCACACTGATTTCATTCCTCGGAAATAAAATAGATTTCTTTTTCAATAGAGGTTTATCTAGTTGCCCTATGGTATCAGTCCTTATTATTGGGTTTTTTAAGAAGTGTTTCTTTAAACATAAATTTCTTATATATTTCTGAATCCCTATGTAGACAGCAAATTTGTCCAACTGCTCCGTGGGGGCAAATTTCAGACCCTTCTCCAGTAAACTAATCTGTGGATGAGTGAGTTTGATTGTGCTTAAATTTATAATTGTTGTGTCTTTGTGTGTTGTTATTACTGTCTCCTGTGTTGTCTTGTTCTTCCTGTGACTTCTTCTTGTCTTTTTGTTCCCTCTGTGTATTCGTGTTGGTAATGATTGTGATGCTTCCTGTGATTCCTTAAGGGATAAGTGACCTGTTCCCTTTCTTGGGTGTTGTGGTAAGGATACTTTTCTACTGTTTGAGCCGGGTAGTGATGTTTGTGTCTCAAGTTGTATTGGTGTGTTGGTGATGAATTGTGTATAGGAGGTGTGCGTTCTTTGTGTCTCATCCTGGTTCTGTGGTGTGCTGGAGTATGGTCTAAAAAATGCTGTTGACTGGACAATTGGTCATATCTGTTGCTCACTGGAACCATATATTGGCTCTGTACATCATCATCTCTCATTTCTCTATTTGAGGGAATATTATCATTAGGTTTATTTGGATTCCCTTTACTTTCTTCTATCTGAGGCTTTTTTTGGGAGTTTGTATATTTTCTCCCTTTTCTATTTATTATTTCATTCTCAATTCGATCCAAACTCCTACATAATCTCTCTTGCCAATTTTCATATTCTTCATTCTTAGGAAATTTATCTATTAGTTCCTTCAATTTCAATATCTTATTATTTAAGGATTCCTGCATTTCTGTACGTCTTTTGATAATTAATTTAATCAGTGACATAGAATGTGTAAACAATAATGCATTCCATTCTTCTTCAAACTTGTCACTGAGTAAATCATAAGCTGGAACCTTTTGCAACAAAAGACCTTTCGGTATTTTATTGCTGTCCACATATTGTTGTAGGGATCTTATCTCCCAATACTGTTTTAACTGTTTAAGTAATAGGCTTTCTAGGTCACGAAAAGTCTCAGTCATATCTCTATTCACTGGTATTTCATTCTCAATAGCATTGAAATCATAAGTTTCTGCTCTAATCCTTTTAGTTTCTATATGATGCCAAATGTCCATAGTGTCGTCCAAAGGAGCTCACACAGTTGGGTGATAATAACAACAAGTATATAAAGTAGGGCGGTGGCTCACTGTGGACGAAACTCAGGAACAGGTGCTACTAGCCCAAAATGAGGGACACCCACCCTCTAGAGCAAAATAGATTCAAGAAATTAAAGTGATGGGCGAGCACACTTCATTTGGATCATAAAGTAAAATTTAATTAAATCACAATGTTCAAACGTATCAGTCTATTCAATAAAATACAATAAAATACACTGTTAATACCAATTCATTCATGCACAGATGAGGATAGTACAAAGGGCAATTGAGTCATATACCCTGTAGCTCTGGTATGGCCAGAGTGCTAAACAGCATTAATGTCTTATCCGATCCACAGATGTTAGAATAGCGTTAATCCAGCAACAACTATCGATGATTATATAAAGGTATACAGGACAATTCAGTCTCTGGTCAACTGGATTGCTTGGATTGATTCAGAAAACGCATGTAAAATCGTTGGGTGCAGATCTTGTGCACCTAATAGTGTGGTAGTCGACAGTCCCGTAGCTAGTATATTAACTTGGCTTTTGAGTTAAATAACTCCTTACCTCCCTCGTTGTATGCGGTGGTTTCTGATCGCTTTCAAACGTGAGTCGGGCAGCGCGGGATGTTTCCGGCGTCTTACTCAGCTGCAGCTGGCTTACCCGAAGTCTCACGAGATTTCCAAGCGTGATTACCGTCTTCGAGGGAATATAGTATGCCTTTGGTATCGTCGCAATAAATATCAAAGTCCTGTGATCTAGTTGTATAGCATGGCCATGCTTAAGGTACTTTTCTTACAGGTGTGCGATCCAGCCCAAACGCGTTTCGGGAACACTCTTTCCCTTCATCAGTGGTCACGCCTCACCTGTTGACCTCCTCCTTATATATCCTGAATAGCGCCAAGACATGGACAACTGGATTTCTTATTTCCAGAATTTTCATGTGTTTTGATACATGCGTTTTTGGTGCGATTTTTTGATGCGGTTTTTTTCTACTTATGCGTTTTTCGGCCCATACATTCAGATTAACAATCTAGACATAACTATGTAATCAGAATTGATGAAATCGATTGCATGTATAAGTTACAGAGTTATTCAATTCCATTTGTCTGTGGAATCCTTCCCACACCATTCTATTCCTCTATTTCGGGTTATATCTCTTTAATTATCGATGAATAAATAATAAAATGTTAAGATTAGACCTCTTGATAAAAATAATAAAATAGAATATCAGATGGCTCCGTATTATTAACAAATTAACCATATTTTCATTTTATTCTTAACTCAGAGTTTCGAGTGAAAACTTGAACATAGGGATTGCCATTTTTCTAATGATTGATAGCATGTGGGGGTCTATGTAGTGAAGGGCTGGGGGCCCCCGCCCGAGTGCAGGACGCACAGCGTCCTGCACTCGGGCGGGGGCCCCCAGCCCTTCACTACATAGACCCCCACATGCTATCAATCATTAGAAAAATGGCAATCCCTATGTTCAAGTTTTCACTCGAAACTCTGAGTTAAGAATAAAATGAAAATATGGTTAATTTGTTAATAATACGGAGCCATCTGATATTCTATTTTATTATTTTTATCAAGAGGTCTAATCTTAACATTTTATTATTTATTCATCGATAATTAAAGAGATATAACCCGAAATAGAGGAATAGAATGGTGTGGGAAGGATTCCACAGACAAATGGAATTGAATAACTCTGTAACTTATACATGCAATCGATTTCATCAATTCTGATTACATAGTTATGTCTAGATTGTTAATCTGAATGTATGGGCCGAAAAACGCATAAGTAGAAAAAAACCGCATCAAAAAATCGCACCAAAAACGCATGTATCAAAACACATGAAAATTCTGGAAATAAGAAATCCAGTTGTCCATGTCTTGGCGCTATTCAGGATATATAAGGAGGAGGTCAACAGGTGAGGCGTGACCACTGATGAAGGGAAAGAGTGTTCCCGAAACGCGTTTGGGCTGGATCGCACACCTGTAAGAAAAGTACCTTAAGCATGGCCATGCTATACAACTAGATCACAGGACTTTGATATTTATTGCGACGATACCAAAGGCATACTATATTCCCTCGAAGACGGTAATCACGCTTGGAAATCTCGTGAGACTTCGGGTAAGCCAGCTGCAGCTGAGTAAGACGCCGGAAACATCCCGCGCTGCCCGACTCACGTTTGAAAGCGATCAGAAACCACCGCATACAACGAGGGAGGTAAGGAGTTATTTAACTCAAAAGCCAAGTTAATATACTAGCTACGGGACTGTCGACTACCACACTATTAGGTGCACAAGATCTGCACCCAACGATTTTACATGCGTTTTCTGAATCAATCCAAGCAATCCAGTTGACCAGAGACTGAATTGTCCTGTATACCTTTATATAATCATCGATAGTTGTTGCTGGATTAACGCTATTCTAACATCTGTGGATCGGATAAGACATTAATGCTGTTTAGCACTCTGGCCATACCAGAGCTACAGGGTATATGACTCAATTGCCCTTTGTACTATCCTCATCTGTGCATGAATGAATTGGTATTAACAGTGTATTTTATTGTATTTTATTGAATAGACTGATACGTTTGAACATTGTGATTTAATTAAATTTTACTTTATGATCCAAATGAAGTGTGCTCGCCCATCACTTTAATTTCTTGAATCTATTTTGCTCTAGAGGGTGGGTGTCCCTCATTTTGGGCTAGTAGCACCTGTTCCTGAGTTTCGTCCACAGTGAGCCACCGCCCTACTTTATATACTTGTTGTTATTATCACCCAACTGTGTGAGCTCCTTTGGACGACACTATGGACATTTGGCATCATATAGAAACTAAAAGGATTAGAGCAGAAACTTATGATTTCAATGCTATTGAGAATGAAATACCAGTGAATAGAGATATGACTGAGACTTTTCGTGACCTAGAAAGCCTATTACTTAAACAGTTAAAACAGTATTGGGAGATAAGATCCCTACAACAATATGTGGACAGCAATAAAATACCGAAAGGTCTTTTGTTGCAAAAGGTTCCAGCTTATGATTTACTCAGTGACAAGTTTGAAGAAGAATGGAATGCATTATTGTTTACACATTCTATGTCACTGATTAAATTAATTATCAAAAGACGTACAGAAATGCAGGAATCCTTAAATAATAAGATATTGAAATTGAAGGAACTAATAGATAAATTTCCTAAGAATGAAGAATATGAAAATTGGCAAGAGAGATTATGTAGGAGTTTGGATCGAATTGAGAATGAAATAATAAATAGAAAAGGGAGAAAATATACAAACTCCCAAAAAAAGCCTCAGATAGAAGAAAGTAAAGGGAATCCAAATAAACCTAATGATAATATTCCCTCAAATAGAGAAATGAGAGATGATGATGTACAGAGCCAATATATGGTTCCAGTGAGCAACAGATATGACCAATTGTCCAGTCAACAGCATTTTTTAGACCATACTCCAGCACACCACAGAACCAGGATGAGACACAAAGAACGCACACCTCCTATACACAATTCATCACCAACACACCAATACAACTTGAGACACAAACATCACTACCCGGCTCAAACAGTAGAAAAGTATCCTTACCACAACACCCAAGAAAGGGAACAGGTCACTTATCCCTTAAGGAATCACAGGAAGCATCACAATCATTACCAACACGAATACACAGAGGGAACAAAAAGACAAGAAGAAGTCACAGGAAGAACAAGACAACACAGGAGACAGTAATAACAACACACAAAGACACAACAATTATAAATTTAAGCACAATCAAACTCACTCATCCACAGATTAGTTTACTGGAGAAGGGTCTGAAATTTGCCCCCACGGAGCAGTTGGACAAATTTGCTGTCTACATAGGGATTCAGAAATATATAAGAAATTTATGTTTAAAGAAACACTTCTTAAAAAACCCAATAATAAGGACTGATACCATAGGGCAACTAGATAAACCTCTATTGAAAAAGAAATCTATTTTATTTCCGAGGAATGAAATCAGTGTGGAAATGTCTACCTTTTACAAAAATGTAGAAACAGATGTACGTAAGATGAAAACAGGATCTTCGAGTCGAAAAAATCTAACCAAACGGGAATGCCATGCCATCAAAGAACTTCAAAAAAATGAAGCTATTACTATACGCCCCGCGGATAAAGGGGGCGCGGTAGTCATATTGAATACGATTGACTACAATGAGGAATGCCTCCGACAACTAAACGATACAGAGACTTATATGAGGCTCAAAAAGACCCGCTGGTAGAATTTGATCTAGAATTAAAAGGATTGTGTAAGAAAGGTTTAGAATTGTCATTAATCTCCAATCAAGAATATGACTTTATTTTGGGGACACAAGGGAGACTACCAGTCTTCTATTGTCTCCCCAAAATCCATAAATCCCTGGAGAAACCACCAGGGAGACCAATAGTTTCG